>NW_021604565.1:1818310-1894698 GCF_004785775.1 Grammomys surdaster | reverse complement strand
AGTGAGAGAGAGAGAGAGAGAGAGAGAGAGAGAGAGAGGAAGAGAGAGAGAGAGACAGAGAGAGAGAGAGAGAGAGAGAGAGAGAGAGAGAGAGAGGAAGAGAGAGAGAGAGAGAGAAATAGACTGTGTCTGTGTTGCAGTATGCCAAATCTTTTGGTAGGATAAATATGGAGAATAAAAATTACAATGTTATACTGTGTTTCAGTTAAGGATTTTTTTTAATAATTTTTGGTTATTCAGTTCTTAGTTTTACAACCATAAATAGTAATATGATCTCAACACAATAATAGCTCTATTTAAAATGTACCTTTTCTTATGTAGCATTTGTTTCTTAAAGTCACTTTGAAGGTGTCAGAGTTTCTCACTAAGTGATGTTATTCTCTGAGTCCATTCTCTTGAGTGTCAATCATCTAGTAAGGTTTTCTTAGAGAGCAGGTTTACATCACACATGACAGCAAAGTTACTGCAGCTTATTGTATCTCTTAGAAATGATACCTGCAAGAGAAAGGCACATGAGCAGAATTGCTATGTAGGACAAGTAAACTCTAATAATGAGCAGGAAGAGAGAAAATCACTTGCAATCAGAGTGTTTCTCTGTAGATACTGCCCAAAGCATGTGTAGAGTACCCAAGGACACTCTAAAAGTTTCTCAAATCAAATAAGTTGGCTAACTACACCCTATATCTACTGGTAGGATCAAAAATTTCAGTATTTCTAGTTATGTTCATTTTTGTCTTCATCATTCCCCTTCATTCCTGAACATAAATGATGTTGGCCAGGAGGCCCAGTAGGAGATGAGGCAACACACTCTTCTTCCCTGTCACAGATGTCACTGTAGTGTGCCACAGGAAAAATATCCAGGTTGTTTGTCTTTGAGTCAAGTATACATAAAAACTCTGACATGGCATTATACTAAAGTAAATTCAACTTAGACTACAAAAATGTTAGAAAATAAGTCATAAAAAAAAGTGAGACATTTTATCCAGGAGTATGAAAAAATTAGCCTCTGTCTATGAAATGGAACAGGTAGAATGAAAAATAAAATTGCTTTTATGAGAAAATCCCCAAAAATCATACGCTTTGGTATAAAAATATGATGGGAAATATGCAACATTACATAGACCCCCAAGTAGACAACAATTTGATTAATGCAACCAGTACCCTAAAAGCTGTAAGCTAAAATAACGTTAGCTGTAAATGTAACTAAATTGAAATAACATTTTATCAGACTAAATGACTTTTTCTATTCTTGCTTTATTTTGTAAGGCTGTATTAACAACTCTTCCCCTGATGTTTTGCTTTCCTCCATGAATATAATTGGTGGAGATTGATAACTAGACATAAAAAGCTTTGTAAAACTTTTGCAGGAACATTCCACTTTGCTATATTTCTTTACAGTTTTCAGTTACATTCTGAGAGGATAAATAAATGTATTAGCTCATTTGCATAATGGAAGCATGAAGTCAGCATAGCTGCTGTACTCACTAATCTGTCACTGAGAGTCTTAGAACCTCTGCTGAGGTTTACGAAAAATGGCCACATGCATTCAAATCAGCTCACTGTAGAGATATCTTTTTTCTAAATTTTCAAATAACAACCTAGTGTTTGAAGTAAATTGATTTCTAGCTCAAGCTAACTTGTTTAAATTGATTGAACTGAAGAAACACATGGCATGCATCATACTTATTCCAGGCTTCTGCTCAGTGTGAAAGGTTGTTTTATAATAAAAGTTTTATGTTAATAGGGAAAGATTCAAGATCTCTGCATAAATTATACCCAGAGTCAATAAATAGCCATGTTTCCTCCATTTTAAGAAAAAAGAAGTAACTCTTAATAATGTGACTATTTTAGTTTATGACTAAAATTCATTTTCTTAGCAGATCTTGAGCAAAATATGAACAACCATGAAGCACTTCTCAAAGCGAAGGAGGATAAGATTCTACATTCTCATTAAAACCAAACTTACACTTGAATAGCAAGTAAATAAAATATAAAAAGTGGACTAATTTCTTTTCCTCTTTTCCTTAAAGGATAGGTCATTGCCTAGGCTGCCCCGTGCCTTGGTATGTAGTCTGTTGGATGAGATGAAACTTCTGATTCTCCTCTCTCTACCTCCCAAGCGTTGGAATTACAGACATGTCCAAGCCTTCTTGAATTATTATCAAGCACTTTTCCAATTAGGTTCCATATATGACTATGAGTTTTATGTAACACAGTAACACACACACACCCTTGATTTGATTAATAGTATGTATTATAAAAATAATTTTTCATAATTTTGAATGTCAAGATCATTTTTTGCTGATATTGCTTTTTAAATATTTTAATTTATTCATTTTTAATTATTCAATATTTTATTTATTTACATTTCAAATATTATCCCCTTTTCCGCTTTCCCCTCCACAAACACCCTATCCTATCCCCCCTTCCCATGCTTCTATGGTTGTGCTCCCCCACTTACCCACCCACTCCTACCTTACTGTCTTAGAATTCTCCTACACTGGGGAATTGAGCCTTCACAAGACCAATGGTCTTTCCTCCCAGTGATGCCAGACAAGGCAATACTCAGCTGATAATTACTTAATCAATATCTTCCTTAGCTCATAATCTTCACTTTCTAGATAAAAATTATGTTTGATAGATCAGTGAGAGTCATACACTTTTTAAAAAAATTTTTACCATGAAGAAAATTTTCATCTCTAAAAGAAAACTGAAAAGAGATAAAATATTTTCTCAGAATCCTTACAAGTATCTCAAAGCAAATTCTCATTATTGTTTCTTTACACACAGCTAATTCATTGAACTTTAAAAAACTCTACCTCTAGCTTCTGTTAACCACAACACAGACTGTGTTAAACATTATGTATATTTTTCATTTAAAATGTTTATCTAATATCAAACTATAAATTAAAATTGAATTAAAAAAATGTAACCAAGTGGATGCAGTGGTAACTTTGTTTACCATTCTCCTAGTTAAATAGAACATAGTATAGTTCTTTCTGGAAAGTTACTATGTTCTGATCTATAGGATAAAGAAATTTGCACTGTTAGATATCTTTCCCCATATTTCTGATGAACAACTAATGAAAGATATGGCGATTAGACTAGACAAGAATGTAAAGTTACCGTATGCATTGTTCACACACACCTTTTGGTTTGATTTGATTTTCAACTAAATCATGCTTCACAAATATGGATAAGTAGTGATTCTCATGTCATGGAAATGCTGAGGGGAAGGCAAGGAGGTGAACATACCTGGAAGAAAGATGTCTTGGTTATTCATAATTTGTCCTTACTTAATAAAATTGTGTTGTAAATTACATTTAAAAACCATTATTTTTTCCTCTTAAGAGTTTAAAAATTAAGGTTGCTTTACATGCATTTTTTACACTCTCAACTTATGTTGTGTACACATGAGTGGGACCATGTAGAACACTCTGGACATTTACGTTAGAGGTTCTTACCTCCTACCATGTGTATCACAAGGTGGAACACAGGTCATCAACCTTGGTAGCAAGAACCGTTACCTAACGAGCCTTCTCATTAGCTCTACATGAGTGTGTATCTACTTATTTATGCTTATTTTCTCAAACATTTTCTTGAAGAACTCATTTTTCTATTTAATTTTACATTGACAATTTTTACCAAATAGAAAAATTTAATGATATTTGTAAATATTTGATATTATAGTGAAGAGTGACTTTAATAAAATACATATTTCTTAACCTTAAATTCAAAATGCTTCCATCAATATGTTTTATATTTTGATATATTTTACAGACTTGAAAATAGGAGCTATATACTCTGTTCCACTACAGTTATCAACAATGCCAGTGTCATCATTAATTTTAATATAAATAATAATTATACAGTAACATTAACGATCCCAATAGTGAACTGATATGAAGTAGGACTAATTTTATTCATGCATTTAAAAACACAGTTATGCAGAAAAATTTAAATTAATTAAAACCAATGTAGCTGTCTACACTGTAAACATAAAAAGAAAGAAATAGGGCGCTGAAATTGGTGGTTGGTGGTTATGTGTATGCTTGTATATAAATGTGTTAATAAATAAACTGAGTTAAATAAAAGAAATGATGATAAATATCTATGCTCATTAAAATAAAAGTGTTTTCCGACTTAAAGCCATATGCTCTCCTCCACAATAGCCTAAAAATATAGGACTTCTGAGGTTGTTGATATAGCAAACATACTTCAGAAATTGACAGTTTACAAAACACAAATGTGCAAACAGGAATTCTACTATTGTAAACAGATGTAATTCAACCATTCAGTTGTCAGGTATGGATGCATTTTTTTCTTTTATTGATTATTTTATTTATTTACATTTCACATGTTATCCTTCTTTCTAATTTCTCCTCCACAAATCACCCATCCCCTCCCCCTCTCCCTACTTTTATGAGAGTGCTCTCCTACCCACCCACCCACTCTTGCTACAGTGCTCTACCATTCCCCTATGCTGAGGCATGAAGCCTCACCAGAACAAGGGCCTCCCTCCTCATTGATGCCAGACAAGCCAATCCTCTGTTACTTATGCAGCTGGAGGCAAGGGTAACTTCATGTGTCCTCTTTGGTTGGTGGTTTAGTACCTTGGAGTTTGGGGGGATCTGGTTGGTTGATATTGTTGTTCTTCCTATGATGTTGCAAACCCCTTAAGCTCCTTCAATCCTTCCCCTAACTCTTTCATGGGGGTCTCCATGCTTAGTCCGATGGTTGGCTGCAAGAATCCTCATCTGTATTGGTCAGGTGCTGGTAGAGACTCTCAGAGGACAGCTATACCAGGCTCCTGTCAACAAGCACTTCTTGGCATTAGCAATAGTGTCTGGGTTTGTTGTCTGCAGATAGGATAGATCCCTAGATGATGCAGTCTCTGGATGGAATTTGCTTCAGTCTCTGCTCTACTCTTTTTCAGGAGCAATTCTGGATTAATAATTTTGAGATGGGTGGGTGGCCCTATCCCACAACTGGAAGCCATGTCTATCTACTGGATATGGTCTCTACAGGTTCTACCTTTTGTTGGGTGTTTCAGCTAATGTCATTCCTGTTGGTTCCTGGAAACCTATTGGGTCTCCCGCATCTGGGACTTTCTAGTGGCTACCCCCAGTTCCCCACTGCTACATGCCTCCTTTCAAGTTCCTGACCTTCTGTACTTCTCTGTGTTCTCCTCCAGCATCTGATCTGCCCCCACTTTTTCCTCCCCCTCCTCTCACCTCCTATATCCCTCCCTCCCTCTTCCCCCTTCTGAGTAGGACTGAAGCATCTACACTTTGTTCTTCCTTCTTCTTGGGTTTCATATAATCTGTAAGTTGTATCATGGATATTCTGAGTTTTGGCAAATATCCACTTATCAATGAGAACATACCATGTCTATTCTTTTATAACTGGGTTACCTCTCACTATGGATGATATTTTCAAGTTCCATCCATTTGCCTGTGAATTTCATGAAGTCACTGTTTTTGCATTTTTAATCCTGCATATCACTATCTGCTGTTTATCACTGAATCAAAGTATAATGACATGTAGTTCTCTGCCTACCATTTTTTCCGCTAATAATATTGTAAACCACAGACAGATTTAGGTTGTGACCATGTCACTGGTGGGGTGCCATCCTACTCACAACCCACTTGTGCTCTCAAGGAATCTTGTAGAAAGATCCTGTTCTCCTTTCTTGATCCTCATAATGTTTATATCTTCAGACACTGTGTATAGGCATATAATGTATGCCTTTTAATACCAGGTTCAGATTTTTCCTTATATATACTGACCTGAACTTTCCATTTGCATGGTCCTCATCATTTTCTCTTTATTTCTTGTGACATTTAAAAACCGTTCATTCTTTCCACTCACCATATTGCACATTATTCAATGCATGCTGACCTCCCATTCTTTAGCCATTTCAGAATTCTCTATTCTGCAATATCCACTCATCTATTGGTCCACAGTGCATATCTGAAACTGTTAGCTAACACTTTAAGCAATCATGTTTTAGTCCTAGATTAAATGACACCTGTAAACTGTTCTAAGGTTTCTGCTTCTGAACAATACTTTAGTTATTCAGAGCAATACTTTAGTTTGCCATAAGCGAAAAAAGGCAGGACATGGTACTTCCCAAACATCTACACACCACTGCTCTTCCAAACTCTTCTTCAAGATTTTTCATTGTTGATTAAAGAATACATTATAACCTTAGTTGACCTGGTATTTGGATCATTCATAGATTAATAAATCAAATTTTGATAACTACAAGTGAAAATTTACTGAAATAAAATGTTTTGAAAGATTCTTGAAAGTGTATGGCTTTGCAGTCAAATTTGAAATTGCCTTTCAAGATTGTTTTATACTCAGCAATTTTATACAGTTCTAATTAGATTTTTTTTTGAAATTATTTATTCTCCAGACAGATGAGGCTTTTCTCTCCTGGTCAGTTATTAGTGGAAAGGGATTACATGAAGGAATTTAGTTACAAAGCAGGAAAATAACACACACGCAGGTTTCAATTAGAACATGCAATTTTTTCTAATCATATGGGTATATTTGCCTAAACAAAACAGAATATTGAAATGTACTTTTTTTTTTACAATATAGATGTCATAAATTTGATACATTTTCCTGTCAACAAAAGAGACAAGGTAAAGTGGATTAAGGAAGAACCATTCCCAAGAACTTTTGCTACAATTCAAAACACAAATAGTTTCAACTAGCAGGGACATGGCAGGGACTTTCTATCCAATTGTCTAATGCCTTTCTGATTTCCATCTAACTCAAACAATAACTCTGATTCAAAGCAGTTTTGTTGTTGAGAATATGATTCAAGTAAACAAAATGCCAGCTGTGTTTCACCAATAGCAAATGAAACCAAGGCCAATAATTGAAACTTTCTTTTTCTTGCATTGTAAATAGTTCCTACTAATATGACCACGAAAATTAATTTCACAATTTCACAGTATTTGAAAATCAAAATAATCATATAATCTTTCAAAACCATTTTAAACAAACATTTTGAAAACAATTTTTAAATAACACTAATTAGGTGGAAGGTTTTTTTATATATATACAGAACTCATTGAAATCAGTGCATCTATCTTTCTACTTATGGTCATGTGGCCTTTCAAGCCTCTGTAGACAAGTTGAAAACTGACATTTTGTGTGTGGTGAATCATAAATTCTTGTTTCCTATTGAAATGGAATGCACCCTTAAGCCATTCAAAAGAAAACAGGGCTTGACCTACTTAAAATCTTAGAAAAATCCTGTAGAAGATATTTCTAAAACATGATCTCATAGCTATCTGAGGATAGAGACTGCTGTCACCTGAACTCTCTGACCTTAGAAAACTGATAACACTCTAACAAGAAAATGGTAAAATATTTTTTATCCATCTGTCTTTAACAGATCTATATGAATAAAATAAGATTAAATCTATTAAAGCACTTTAGAAATAAGTATTCTTTGTACCTTTCAGGTATTATTAGATAAAAGAATCACAGTGTAATCCTCTTATAATGTAACATTATTCTCTAGTCAGGAAGTTTTGAGGGTCTCTTGAATCTTCCAAAATCAGGATAAATTCTTTTACATTTAATGCCATCAACAACTGAGTTAAAACATCTCTTCTGGACATATTATTACCTATGTTGATGCTGTATTGAATTTGTTATACAGAATAACAGCATGATTCACAATTTGTTTTCTTAGAAGCTCATCATTCTTTTATTCTGGAATGTGTCCGCCATCTTCAATCAAAAATAGCTATCCACTGTCTCTAGTATTTAGTGAAATGGGGAACATGGAAGAATTTTACCAAAGAGTCACGAACAAACACTTTTAATAGTCCTTTTAATATCTCACCTCCATTTTGATTTATTGAGGTACCCCGAGACTATAGAGTTATCAGCACTAAATGGGACACTTAAATAACAGATACTCTTAGCAGGCAGAGGCAGTGGACTACTTCAATGAAGCAGTATTTGCCAGACATAATCAAGATAACATACACATATAAGCTCACAATGACTGTGACTGCATCACAAGACTTGAAAAGGATAGCAAAACTCCCAAAATGGACAGAAAGGGGTCATAAACTCAGACACATATAAAGAAACATTGGCATTTGGTGGCTGCCTGGAGAGGGATGATAAGTTTTCTTTAAGAACATGTTCCCTGGGAGGCTACCCATTCTCACATTCATTTGTCTCAGCTCGTGCACCCACAGGTATCACTAAGTGGGTTTAGAAGGTTTACAATCAGAATACACAAGAAATTTTAAGAAAAAAGTGGGAAGTAGCAACAGAAGAAACCTGAGTGGGGGAACAGTAGTATAAATTTGATCAAGGCAATTTTTTGCACACATGAAAATTTCAAACAATAAAAGTGTTCAAATCTAGTAATACAAAAAATACTAAACCAAAAAAAAGAAACCAAAATTTCACCAAAAAAGAAGTCCAAATCATGGTATTTATTTTGTGTTTAGTTAAGTCTAAATGGCTGAGACTTGCTCTGTAATACAGTTGATTCATTCTGATATTTCGTGTGTGTGTGTGTGTGTGTGTGTTTATTGGATATTTTATTTACATTTCAGATGTTATCCCCTTTCCCTATTTTGCCCTCACCCAGGAACCCTCTATCCCATCCTCCCTTCTCCTGTTTCTATGAAGATATGCCTCAATGGCTAGCTGTGAAAATCAGCTTATGTACATGTCAGGCTCTGGAAGACCTCTAAAAAGACAGCGATATCAGGCTTCTGTCAGCATGGACTTCCTGGCATCCACATTAGTCAGCCTTTGGTGACTAAACATGTGATGGATATCCAAGTGGAGCAGTCTCTGGATGATCCCTCCTTCAGTTTCTGTCTCAAACATTGTCTCCATATTTGCTCCCATGAGTCTTTTGTTACTACTTCTAAGAAGGACCAAAACACCTGCACTTTGGTGTTCCTTCTTTATGAAATTCATGTGATCTATGAGTTGTGTCTTGGGTGTTGTTAGCGTTTGGGCTAATATCCAATTATCAGTGAGTGCATACCATGTGTGTTCTTTTGTGATTGGGTTACCTCATTCAGGAATGGAGTGTGTGTTTTTAAAGATCTATTTATTTATACAAATGACCTTTCTTCATGTACACCTAAAAGTTAGTAGAAGGTATATGGCCCTATTACAGATGGTTGTGAGCCACAAAGTGGTTACTGGGAATTGAACTCAGGACCTCCAAAAGAGCAGTCAGTGCTCTTAACCACTGACCCTTGTCTCTTTCCCCATGTGTGTTTTAAAGAGTGAAAAAAATAACTTGAAGCTGAGTGCTTAGGGAGATGGAAAGTGTTCGGGAAGAGTTTCAGAGAAAAAATATGAACAAAATATACTTTATGATATGAAAAAAATTAAGTAAAACAGAAATGAAAAGTTATACCCATTTTATATCAAATCCATAGTGGTGCTGTATCCATTTACATTCTGATTTCCTATGAGGCACCTGTTTACTCTCCACTTATCAATTATTCTTCATTATGGAAAAGATCTGAGATAATGAATATTCTTCAAAATAAGTCATTCTTTAATGAAGCACTCTTGGCATATTAACTTTTTCACCTTTTCTAATTAATTGATTTAGTTATTTATTTATATATTCATGTGTGTATGTGTGCGTGTGTGTGTGCATGTGTGTGTGTGTGTGTGTGTGTGTGTGTGTCAGCATATGTGTGGAGATCAAAGGACAATTTGCAGGGGTCAGCTTTTTCCTGCTGCTATTTGTGCCACAGAGATGGAACCAAGGTTATCATGCTTGGCATTCTTTGACTGCTAAGCCATCATTTTGGTCCTCAATGTTTTTAAATAATTTGTTATCCGTAAAAATTATTCTTTTCATTACTCTATTTTTTACAGTCCAGTTGTTATCCACTTCCAGCCCAATTACTCATCCCCTGTATCTGTGAGGATGTTCCCACCCATCCCACCCTGCCAGGCATCCCCATTCCCTGGGGCCTCAAGTCTCTTGAGGTTCAGGTGCATCTTCTCTCACTGAGACCAGACAAGGCAGTCCTCTGCTGTACATATGTTGGGGGCCTCATACCAGCTAATGTATGCTGTCTGGTTAGTGGCTCAGTGTCTCAGAGATCTCAGAGGTCCAGCTCAGTTGAGACTGCTTGTCTTCCTATGGGAATACCCTCTTCTACAACTTCTTCTAGTCTTTTCCTAATTCAACCAGAGGAGTCCCTGGCTTCTTTCCATTGGTTGGGTGTAGTTATCTGTGTCTGTCTTGGTTAGCTGCTTATTGGTCTTCTCAGAGGGCAGCCATGCTAGGCTCCTGTCTGTAAGCATACCATAGATAGCATTAGTAATAGTGTCAAGCCTTGGAGCCTCCCTTTGATCTGGATCTCAATTAGGCCTGTTAGTGGACATTCTTTCCCTCAGGCTCTTCTCCATTTTTCTGCCCTCAGTTCTTTTAGACAGGAACAATTCTGAGTCAGAGTTTTTGACTATGAAATTGCAAACACATCTCTTGACTTGATGCTCTGTCTTTCTACTGTAGGTAGACTCTATAGGTTCCCTCTCAGTGCTGTTGGGCATTTCATTTGCAATTCCTCCCTTTGAGTTCTGAGAGTTTCTCACCTCCCAGGTCTCTGGTACATTCTAAAGGGTCCCCCCACCACTAACCTCCCAAGATTGGCTGTTTCTATTCATTCTGCTGGCCCTCAGGTCTTCACTCCTGTTTTTCCCAATCCCCAAATACCTGATCATGTTCTTCTTTTCCACTCCCTATCCCCTCTTCCACCCAGGTCTCTACCTCCTTGTGCCCTCGCCCCATGATTGATTTTTCTCTCTCACAAGTAGGATTGAAGCATCCTCACTTGGGCCCCTTGGCTTGTTAACCTTCTAGAGTTCTATGGATTGTATCCTGGTTATTCAGTACTTTTTTGGCTAATATTCACTTATTAGTAAGTACACACCAAGTATGTCCTTTTAGGTCTCAATTTTCTCACACAGGATGATATTTTCTAGTTCCATCCATTTGCCAATTGATGGAGACCCACATAACTGGACAATCAAGGGACTATCCTCAAGCCTCTTAAAACATTCCATTACCTTCAGCTTTATGTTGTAATTGTTGTTAGAGGTCTCCTGTTGATATACTTGAAATTTTCTCTACATATGACTTTGTCCTTCCTTTTCTCCACATTTAAGCAAATCTTTTATTCAGCTTCAGAATGATTGGATTAGTTTGGAATTAGTTTGTGTTTGACCTGAAATTTGTCCTTTCAGTACAAATGCATCATATTTTTAAAATTCATATTTTTCTTTTTAGATCCTGTCATGAAAGCCATGTTAAATCACCTCAGAGCATTCCTCATCTTTGTCTACGTTAGAGCTTCTCAATGTCTGCAATTTACTTTTAAACTCTTCTGACTTTCATGTCCTTTATATTCTGATTTTTAACCTTTGAATTAATTTCTTCAAAATTAAAATTTAGAAATTTTACACAGTAAACAGATAGCTCAGAGAATGAGAAAAATATTGCCACCTATTTATTTTATAGAAGGTTAATACATAGACTATATACAAACTAAAAATAACAAGTAAATACCAAGAAAAATAAAAGCTGGAGCATAAAACTAAAAAGTGAAGTCTAGAAAGATGAAATACAAATGAGAGACATTTAAAAAGATGCTTATCTCCCTTAGCCATCAGAGAAATACAAATTAAATCTACTTTGTTATTTCTTCTTACTAACTCATGATTCTTTTATATATAAAATCTATATTCTTGGCCTTATAATTTCAGAATCTACAATCTTAAGAAATATCTATTTGTTTTTCTGCTGTATCCCAATACATTCAATAACTCTCTCCTGTGTTCACTTATCTTTCTATTAAGAGCTCCCTGCTCAATGTCATCAGAAAATACTTGGAGTAAAGTTAGCTCTTTTCTTCATAGTAGTTTCTACAGCCTTACAGTTGTCACTTGCTGAAACACCATTCTTTAAGCCCTGTCGGGAGCCGCATTCGCCATTGCAAAATGGTGCCGGCTCCTTGAGGGAGCCAAGCTGAATGTGCGCATGCGCAAAGAGTAAAAATTACTATGCTAATTAAGCCTCACTCCAAGAGCCAATGAAAAACTAGTATGCTAATTAGGCGTCACTTAAGGAGCCAATGAGCATGCAGTAAGTTCTCCCAGGACTCTATATAAGCCTTGGGTTCTGGGGCTCTGGGTCCTTCACCACTACCATCTAAGAGAGCTGTAACACCATCTAAAAGAGCTGTAACAAGTAAACTGTGTGTCAGAAGAATCCTGAAGTGTGGCGTGTTCTCCTTATCTGCGAGGCGGCGCGTCACAAAGCCCCATGGTGGTTTTGACTCAGTACTGTCTCTTATCACTTTGCTGCTGTTCTTGTAATCCTTTCTTTTTGATGGCTTCTGCATTTGCCCTCTGGAAAATTCTTTTCTCTTAAAAACATGTTTCAACTTTCTGTGTCTCTCTTGAGCCTCACTTCATAAATAAAGTTTGTATATTTTTGAGGCTCTTATGAATATAGATTAATAACAAGAACAGCTGTTATTAAAGATTTTTACCTCATGTAAGGTAAGAGTGGGCTCTTGTGGACCTTTCTTTCTCTCATCTTCTTTCTTATATTATCAAAATTTCCTGAAATGACTATGTAGCTATGATGGTAAAAGCATTCCTTTGCTGCTGTTGTAGTCAATATCCTCTCATTCCCATAGTTACCATATCCATATTACTTCATGGACATAAGCAGTATGTCAATGATGGTCAATTTTATTCCCACAGCTTAGCAACTCCTCTTAATTTTAAGGTTGAGAATCTAACAGTCTGTCAACATGATATCATATGCAATATAAAATCTGAATTTTTGTATAAATATTAAGAATAATTCTCATTTTAACCTGAAAGGATATCTGAAAACAAATAAAACTTCAGTACACTAACACCTTTCCCATCTGTAGATGACACTTTCCCTTCTTTGTTTCATTTTCTCCAGCCTAACTACACCTTTTCTGTCACATTATAACCTACCTACCATGGTTTGAATATTCTTTTCCCAGGGAATGACACTCTTTGGAGGTGTAGCCTTGTTAAATTAGGGTTGTCACTGTAGGCATAGGTTTTCATATTCTAGTCCTAGCTACATGGAAGCCAGTATTCTGCTAGTAGCCTTCAGATGAAGATGTAGATCTCTCAGCTCCTCCTGAATAATGCCTGCCTGGATACTGTGATCTTTCTGCCTTGATGATAATGAAATGAACCTCTGTACCTATAAGCCAGCCCCAATTAAATGTTGGCCATATGAGTTGCCTTGGTCATGGTGTCTGTTTGCAGCAGTAAAACCCTTGCTAAGACCCTATCCTTTAGTCAGCATTGTCTATTTTGACTAACTAAAATCAAATTGCATAGCTCATCCTTTAAATTCCATTCCTCTCTGTCTTGTTGATTAATAGAATTTTGTGTTGATGTTGTCCTAAAGATCTTCCTTCATTACAATCTATTCTGTGACTTTCTTTTCTATACATAGTAAAACACAGTACTTAAATTCATTGATGAATGTAATCTTGTGTCTCCCCTTTGTTCGCTTTGTTTTAGCTATCCTGTCATCTTTGTAAGTCCTCAACACCAAGCAGTATCAGTTTCCTTACTACATTCTTGTAATGCATTGATTTTCCTTGAACTATCTTTTTCCTTAGCTATCTCCATAACAAATACTCCAATTTCTTGCATCTTGGCTTCAGTGTTTTGTTTAAAATCACTTAACTCATAGATGTTCATAACATTCTAATGAATACATTATTTATTCACAGTATTTATAAAAGTATGGATTTTCTCTCAACAAATCTATTGTGGCTAATTTAGAATAATATTAATTATTAAAACATGATTATGGAAATCCAATATGACTAATTGAATCATAGAAATAAATAATTACAAGTAAAATAGATGAAGATGTAAGTACTATATACTGCATAATAGATTTAATTATTACTGACTTTTATCTCATTTTAATACCACTAAGTTTTACAACAGAAAACAAAGGAACGCTCTGACTTTTGGTTCTTGCACTTAGACTTTTTTAAAGATACTATTATTGCAAATATTTTCTGACCTATAGTAACCACTCAAAAAAAGACCATAGGACTCATTATATGTAACATAATCCACTGGTAAATTAGTATTCAATAGGTAGAGCTTATTTGAAGGAAGAAATCATTATCTAAGTTAAAAAGGGCATATCTTGTGTCACTTTTCTTCATTCTATTTTTAGATACTACTAATTTGTCAAATTTGGCCAAAATGTCGTCACGTTCAGAATACAACTCACTATTATTTGCCAGCATTTCCATTTAAACAGTTATTTAATTTATGCTTAAGGATATAAACAAATATAAACAGTTCTTAAATTGTTCTTTCTGTCCTGTAAAATATCACAAAATTACTTGTTAAGTGTAGTCACCCAACGAATGCTGTCTCTGAGGAACAAAGTTAGATCATCCTTTGGCTTTCAGTATACTGGACAGGGCTGAGAAGAAAGGGCTTCTTACACATGGATCCCCTTCTGAGGGCTACCACACATCACAGGCATGTTCTGAACTTCTTACAAAGAGCCTAAAATAAATAATTACATTTCATTCTTCAAAATAGATAATTAGGCTCTAGTTATCACCATAATTTTTTTAAAGTGTAAGCTTTTGATCAATTATTGACAACATTTTATATGTTCATTGTATTTTGAAATAAACTAGAGTAATATTATAGCCTAATTTGAAAAACACGATTTCACTTAATTTCTTTTCTTTTCATTTTTTCTTTTTTTTTTTTTGGAGGCTTATGGGGGCTCTGAGGAAAAATCTTAATTTCTAAGAGCAGAGGATTGATCATCATAATCACTACAGACTCATTCTCTCAGGTTGAAATAGTTCTTAAGTTATATATCTTTTGTTTAAGACAGAATTTTTCATAAAGAATATCATGAACTCTGAAATATAAAATTTTCTCATTATTTATATACCATATATACAAGTCTTACATTGTGTATTGAAATAATGGAATGAGAAAAGAAGTTAAACTGTAGCCTGTATACTAAGGCCTTTGTTGTTTTATTACAGTTAGAAACTCATGTTTATTCAGTGGTAATTTGCTCAAAAGCTTATAGAACAGAGTATTAAATTAATTCCCTTTGGGTTGTTTGCTTTACAATAATTAAATATTGGTATTTTAGCTCTGCAATAGTTACATATTATCAATTTACCTTTAAAATGAAATTGCATCTCCATGTAATTTTTCAAAGAATGAAAAACATTACTAAGTGATTAAAATCTTATATAAAAATAACTTTTTCAGAATTACCAATATTGATATTGGTCTCAATGTTTCCTGCAGAATGCCACATTATGATTCTGCAAATGGAGCTCTCTTAGTTGGCTTATTTTTATCCTAAATCCATTCTGTTAAAAATATTTATTAAAATTTCTTTGTCTATGTCTCTATCTCTCTGTCATTCTGTATCTCTCTTTCTGTCTCTCTCCTCTGCTTCAGATTGAAAACTAATTTACTATTATTTGTTTCGCTAACAGTATACTCAGATGTTTTCTAGTCCCTTTCTGAACATTTGAAAATGCCTTGCGGTAAAAATGAATGAATGAATGAATGAATGAATGAACAATTTGTATTAAAAAACTAGCATACTTTATTACCATTTGTTTTTACTTGCACTAATCACAACCATTTCTGTAAACCAATGAAACACGATAATGATGACTTTCCTTTCATAGCTCTGTCTATAATACTCTCAAACTGCACCAAAGATTACTGTAGCCAATGCAATCATAAGGGAAAAACAACATTAAAGCCATCAAAATACCTGATCGCAAAATATATATCAGATTATTAATATATTAATTGCATGAAGATGATATAAAAACAAACACATAGAATTAATTATTTAATACACAGAATGAAAGAGAATATGTAATCTAACAATAAACTGACACAGCTACACTCTTCTTATTCTCTACATGTTGGCAAATTTTATGTTACAGAGAAACCATCCCTTTAACAAATGGTACTGAGAAAACAAAATAAGAACATATAAAGAATGAACTCATCCTCTTGTATAAAAATCAATTCAAATGTGTACATGTGAGTGTGTGTGTATGTGTGTGTATGTGTGTGTGTTTGTACCTAAAACTGGAAATCACTATACTTAATGTAAGGCAAACAAACACCTGATTTTCTGAATATGAGTCAAAGAATTAAAAACAAGAATATATATGGAGAACATGTATAAAATTTTAAAAATTCTACATAGCAATAAAAACAATGAATGAGTTAATATAGCTTACATGGTTCAGAAAATATTAACCATCTCTTATTGGTCATAGTATTAACACATATTTTACATAAGAATCTTGAAAAGGATAACAATAAAAACAGAACAAGGAATATACTCAACTAATGGAGAAAAGACCTTTGCAGACATTTCTCAAAAAAGGAAATATTATCTGGTAAATATTGGAGATTATTATCCTTTACCTTTAAGGAGGAGATATCTTTATCTGTTGAAAAATACAAATCAAAACTACATTGAGATTCTAGCTAAGTATGTCTGGAGTGGACATAATTAAATAAAAAATTTAAATGCAGTTGAGGATACAGCGAAAAGGGATGTCGTCCTTATATCCTGCTAGTGGAAATATAATTAGAAGACCCTTCCTTCCTTCCTTCCTTCTTTTCTTCCTTCCTTCTTTTCTTCCTTCCTTCCTTCCTTCCTTCCTTCCTTCCTTTCTTCCTTTCTTTTGTTTTTCTTTCTTCCTTTTTAAAAAACAGTTGTGTCTTTAAAATTTTGTGATATGTCTGAGCAATATATCTTCCATATGTATAGTACTGAAGAAAATAAAGGTAATTAATAAATGATATATTATGACAAATGACAGCCATGTTTAGAGAATAGTCATGCTTCAGAATAGTCCAGTAACAAAATCAACATTTGAATTCATCAATTAGTGTGTGGATTTGAAAATCCATGCTTTACATGAGCCATAAAATATGACATTATTATCAAAAATGAATGAAACTCCAGGTTAAAATGCTTGGTACAATAATCAAGGAGTAGAAAGATATATTTCTTAGTTAGGTATAGGTTGCTGGGACCAAAGATACCTTGGTGTGAAGAGGATTTACTTAGCTTACAATTCCTAAACACCTCATCATTGAGTGAAGATAACAGAGGAACTACAGAATTTAAAAACCTGTAGACAGGGACTGAAGCATAAAGCATGGAGGACTGCTTACCCTCATTCTCAGCTTACTCTGCATGTCTTTTATACAATGCAAGGATTTCAACACCCAGACTTTCCCATGGCAAGAGTTAATCAGAAACAATGTCCCACAGATTTGCCTAAAGGAAAATCTGATAGGGCCTTATAGGTCTTTTAATTTTACTCTTACTGAAAATACTTTTTTTTTTCATATAGTTTCCCTTCCTGAAACATCTCCAAGACCGTCTTCATCTGCCTTCCCATCTAAATCTACGACCTTCTTCTGTTCCTTAGAGAACAAACAAGCATCTAAGACATAATAATAAAACTATGTTCCCTTAAAAATCATTAGTTAATGTTTCTTATGTTTCTATTTTATTGAATAATTTAAGTGAAAATGCAGTTAATTCTTCCTTGATTTTCTGTTAGAATTCTGTATTAAAAATATCACTTAAAACTTAGTCAATTTGATGAACTGTATGTTCAAAACTACAACACAAGGAGGGAAACTAAACCCTAGATAAAGCAAGAAAGTAATCTTCCAACAAATCCAAAAGAAAAAAGCCACATAAACATATTTCTACCTCTAATAACAAAAATAACATGAAACAACCATTATTTTTCTTTAGTATCTCTTAACATCAATGGACTCAATTTCCCAATAAAAAGATGTAGACTAACCAACTGGATACAGAAAGAGGGCCCAGAATTTAGCTGCACACAGGAAACAAACCTCAGTTACAAAGAGACACTACCTAAGAGTAAAAGGCTGGAAAATAATTTGCCAAGCAAATGAGCCCAAGAAACAAGCTGGAGATGCCATTCTAATATCAAATAAAATCGACTTTCAACAAAAAGTAATCAAAAAAGATAAGCAAGGACACTTCATACTTATGAAAGGAAAAATCTACCAAGATGAAGTCTCAATTCTGAACATCTATGCTCAAAATTCAAGGGCACCATAAAAAAACTACATTCATAAAAGAAACTTTACTAAAGCTCAAAGCATACATTCTACCTCACACAATCATTGTGGGGGATTTCAACACTCCACTGTCAGCAATGGACAGATCATGTGACCAAAAACTAAACAGAGACACAGTGAAGCTAACAGAAGTTATGAACCAAATGGATTTAACAGAGATCTATAGAACATTTCATCCTAAAGTAAAAGAACATACCTTTTTCTCAGCACCTCATGTTATCTTTTCAAAATTAGACCATATAATTGGTCAAAACCCAGGCCTCAACAGATATAAAAAGACTGAAATAATTCCATGTATCCTATCAGATCACCACGGACTAAGTCTTGTCTTCAATAATAACAAAAACAATGCAAAGCCCACATACACATGGAAACTGAACAATGTTCTACTTGATGACTTGTTCAAGGAAGAAGTAAAGAAGGAAATTCAAGACTTTTTAGAATTTAATGAAAATGATGGCTCGTTATACCAAAACTTATAGGATACAATGATAGCAGTGCTAAGAGGAAAACTCTTAGCTCTAAGTGTCTACAGAAAGAAACTGGAGAGAGCATACACTAGCAACTTGACAGCACACCTGAGAGCTCTAGAACAAAAAGAAGCAAATACACACAAGAGGAGTAGAAGGCAGGAAATAAGCATACTCAGGGCTGAAATCAACCAAGTAAAAACAAAAAGAGCTATACAAAGTATCAACAAAACTAAAAGATGGTTCTTTGAGAAAATCAACAAGATAGATAAATCTTTAGCCAGATTAACCAGAGGGCAGAGAGGCAATATCCAAATTAATAAAATCAGAACTGAAAAGGGAGAAATAACAACAGAAACTGAGGAAATTAAAAAAATCATCAGATCCTACTACAAAGGCCTATACACAACAAAACAGGAAAATCTGGATGAAATGGACAACTTTCTAGAGAGATTACCAGGTACCAAAGTTAAATCAGGAGAAGATAAACCATTGAAACTATCCCATAACCCCTAAAAAATTATCAGCAATCATTAAAAGTCTCCCCACCAAAAACGCCCAGGTGGTCTTGGTGCGGAATTCTATCGGACCTTCAAGGAAGACCTAATACCAATACTCTTCAAACTCTTCTACAAAATAGAAACAGAAAGAACACTACCATATTCATTTTATGAAGCCACAATTATGGTCATACCTAAACAATACAAAGACTCAAGAAAGAAAGAGAACTTTAGACCAATCTCCTTTATCAATATTTATGCAAAAATACTCAAAAAAATTCTCTGAAACCGAATCCAAGAACACATGAAAACAATCATCCATCATGATCAAGCAGGCTTTATCCCAGGAATGCAGGGATGGTTTAATATACAGAAATCTGTCAATGTAATCTACTATATAAAGAAACTCAAGGAAAAAAACCTCATGATCATCTCACTAGACACTGAATAAGCATTTGAAAAAATTCAACATTCCTTCATGATAAATGTCTTGGAAAGATCAGGAATTCAAGGCCCATACCTAAATGTAGAAAAAGCAGTGTACTGCAAGACAGTAGCCAACATCAAACTAAATGGTGATAAACTCTAATCAATCCCACTAAAATCAGGGATTAGACAAGGCTACATACTCTCTTCCTATATATTCAATATAGTACTGGACATCCTAGCCAGAGCAATTAGACAACAAAAGGAAATCAAAGTGATACAAATAGGGAAGGAAGAAGTCAAAATATCACTATTGCAGATGATATGAGAGTTTACTTAGTTGACTCCACCAGAGAACTCCTAAACCTGATAAACAAAACTTCAGCAAAGTGTCTGGATATAAAATTAATTTAAACAAATTAGTAGCCTTCGTCTACTCAAAGGATAAACAGGCTGAGAAACAACTTAGGGAAATGACACCCTTACATAATAATCAAAAATAATATAAAATACCTTGGTGTGAATCTAACCAAGGAAGTGAAAGATCTGTATGACAAAAACTTCAAGTCTCTGAAGAAGAATAAGATCTCAGAAAATGGAAAGATCTCCCATGTTCACTGATTGGCAGGATTAATAATAGTAAAAAAAACCATCTTGCTCAAAGCAATCTACAGATTCAATAAAACCTCAATCATAAATCCAACTCAATTCTTCATAGAGAAAGAAAGAGCAATTCTCAAATTCTTTTGGAATAGCAAAGAAAAAACAAAACAAACAAAAAAAAAACCAAAAAAACCTGTATAGGGAGAACTATTCTCAACAATAAAAGAACTACTTCTGGTGGAATCACCATCCCTGACCTCAAACTGTAGTATAGAGCAATAGTGATAAAAACTGCATGGTATTGGTACAGAGACAGACAGGAAAATCAATGGAATAGAATTGAAGAACCCATACAACTATGGTCACTTAATCTTTGACAGCATTTTCAACAAATTTTGCTGCCTCCACTGGAGGTCAGCATGAAGAAGAATGCAAACAGATCCATCCATTGTTATCTCCTTGTACAAAGCTGAAGGCCAAGGGACTTCACATAAAACCAGAAATACTGAAACTAATAGAAAAGAAGGTGGGGAAGTGCCTCAAATACTTGGGCACAGGGGAAAAGTTCCTGACCAATACACCAATGGCTTATGTTCTAAGATCAAGAATTGACAAATGAGACCTCATAATATTGCAATGCTTTTGTAAGGCAAAGGACACTGTCAATAAGACAAAAAAGCAACCAACAAGTTGGGAAAAGATCATTATCGATTCTAGATCCGATAGTGGGCTAATATCCAATATATACAACGAACTCAAGAAATTAGACTCCAGACAACCAAATAACCCTATTAAAAATGAGTTACAGAACTAAACAAAGAATTCTCAACTAAGGAAACTCAAATGACCAAGAAGCATCTGAAGAAATGTTCAACATCCTTAGTCATCAGGGAAATGCCAATCAAAACAACCCTGAGATTCCACCTCACACCAGTCAGAATGGCTAAGATCAAAAACTCAGATGATAGCAGATGCTGGCAAGGATGTGGAGAAAGAAGGATACTTCTCCATTGTTGGTGGGATTGCAAGATGGTGCAACTACTCTGGAAATCAGTCTGGCTGTTCCTCTGATAACTGGACATTACCTGAGGACCCAGCTATACCACTCCTGGGCATATACTCAGAACATTCTCTAACATATGACAAGAACAGATGCTCTACTATGTTCATAACAGCCTTATTTTAATAGCCAGTAGCTGGAAAAAAACCAGATGTCCTTCAACAGAGGAATGAATACAGAAAATGTGATATATTTACACAATGGAATATTACTCAGCTATTAAAAACAATGATTTCATGAAATTTTAGGCAAATGGATTGAACCAGAAAATATTTTCCTGATTAATGTAACCCAATCACAAAGGAACACACATGGTAGTTGAATATTAGCTCAAAAGCTCTCAATACCCAAGATACAACTCACAGACCACATGAAGCTCATGAAGAAGGCCAGCGTGGGTGCTTCAGTCCTTCTTATAAGGTGTAACAAAATACTCACATGAGCAAAAATGGAGTCAAACTGTGGTACAGAAACTGAAGGAGGTATGTCCAGAGTCTG
The DNA here is from genome assembly GCF_004785775.1 of Grammomys surdaster. NCBI lineage: Eukaryota > Metazoa > Chordata > Mammalia > Rodentia > Muridae > Grammomys > Grammomys surdaster. The sequence continues at coordinate 1,872,880 of NW_021604565.1, read as the reverse complement.
ATTTACCTAGGTATCCATCCCATATGCAGTCACCAAAGGCTGACACTGATGTCGATGCCAGAAAGTGCATGCTGACAGGAGCCTGATATAGCTGTCTCCTTAGAGGTCTGATAGAGCCTGACATACACAGAGGTGAATGCTCACAGCTAACCATTGAACTAATCATGGGGTTCCCAATGGAGGAATTAGAGAGAAGACTGAAGGAGCTGAAAGGGTTTGCAGCCCAATGAGGAGAGCAACAATACCAACCAATTAGAGCTCCCAGGGTCTAAACTACTAGCCTGGGAGCACATAGGGAGAGACCCATGGCTTTAGCTGCATATGTAGGGGAGGATAGCCTTGTTGGGCGTAGGTGGGGGAGGAGGTTCTTGGTCCTGTGAAGGCTGGATGCCTTAGTGTGCAGGAATTCGAGGGCAGGGAGATGGGAGTGGGTGGGTTGGGCACATCATCATAGAAACAGGAGGAGAGATGGGATAGGGGTTTCTGGGTGGGTGGGGGGAATGAGGAAAGGGGATAACATCTGAAATGTAAATAAAATATCCACTAAAAAGTAGATAGTCAAAAGTTTAAAAAATTGAAGTTTGACATAATCTTTTCACGAGATATGTATTTGTGTAAATTCTCCATTTAAATCCATTTATGTGCACTATCAAAGTAACTTAATCATTAAAAAAATAAATTATTGCTCTGGTATTATTTTTATTTTAGTTTTTCAAGACATTTTATATTAATAAGAAGTAATGTTTTGTGTAGCATATTTTAATGCATATATTATATCAAAATGCATTAGAATCTATTTCTTAAGATGTGAAAAATATGAGACAAACATTAATATGCATAAATACCTATATGTATTTTTTTATTTGTAGAAAAATATGCATAAAGACTAAAACCTTATTTACTATTAATGACATAATCATTGTTAGTAGTATTAAGATGATTTCCTTTAATCCATAGGTAAGGAAAATATTTTCAATGACTAAACTGAAGACGTCCCCAATTTCTGTTGAGACACTGTGCTTTTGATGTTTTTCCAAACCCATTTACAGTTAACTTGGGATGCTTTTGTCTTATTTATGGCTCACAAAAACCAAATACCAAAGCTATTTTGATAAGTATTATGTAGTGTCAAGTCGATTATATTCAGACACAACAAGATTAAGGAAGCACATGATTTGTCCATGAAGGCATTTTCAGAGACTTTTGACTAAGGGTAGATGCTGAGACTGAATGTCATAGTGCCATTTATATCCTACAGGCCAGAAGAGATAAATTTTAAAAAAGGAAATGCCCTTGAACCCAGTTAATATCTCTATCTGCTCTCACATGTCTTGCGAGCCATGAGGTTAAGTACTTAACCATGTGTTCCTATCATCATTATGCTTCTCCAAACAACAAGAAGGGCCCAAATATCCATGGACTGAGCCTTCTAAAAATATACTCCAGAGTAAATATTTCACTTCTTAACTAACTTCAAACATTTTATCAGAGCCAGGAGAAAAGTACCGAATACAAAGGTTTGCTACAAAGAGTGAAGTTATTGCCTTGACCAACCATGGCCTTATGGTTAGAAAAGCACTTATGCCTTTGGCATTTGAGAGAAATTTAGAGAAGTTGGCAAGTGAAGTTATGTAAATCTCCGAGAGGATGATGTTTCAGGATTCTGGTAGAAAAATACTATCAGTAATGTATGTGATGGAGTGTTAGAAGAAAAATGAGGGCTGTTGGAGGGATTGAACCACATATTATACATATTGCAACATAAAAAATAACTTGTCTATATTTTATTCATGTCCTGAGGTTATGAATGAAGCTGAATCTAAAAGTAATTTAACAAGCAAATTGAAGACAGCAGAACATCCACATTTGGAATACCTTGGTGTTTGTTTGTATCCAGGTTTATAAGAAGAATTGCTATAACTACCAAGTACAGTTTCAGAATTGTAAATGTTATAATACATGTGCCACGATACCTGACAAGACAATAATTCTGTTTAAAGAATGTGTGTTATATGCTGTATAGTAGATTCCACTTTTGACAACTTGTCTTGGTTTTCTAGCCAATGTAATAAACTCAATAATAGAAAATGAATATATAGTAATGTGCTACTAGCAATAAATGGATTAAATATCTCTTATCTACTTTTTATATTTCCATTTATTCTTTAAACATCAGTATAGCATCCTTTCCTAGCCAGAAGTAATATGGAAGTTATATTCTTTTTATAAAAACACAAATATTTAATAGTGAAGGAAATTTTAATGTACAATTTATATCTATGAGCCCAGCATAGTTTCTGATTCCTATGTCATCATGCCATGTTATTTTCTACAGCAAAGTCCTTCATTCAAAATGAAAAGTTTATTTGAATTCTTAAGCTCCTTACTAACAATAGTAAAATAAAAAATGAAATACATTTCCCTTTGAGTGGTAGTCATATAGTCTATATTTTTCAATATAATTATGAATTATTTAGTACATTTCAGAGCAGTATCACTTAAAACTTAGTCAACTTGATGAACTATATGTTATTGTTGCTGCATTTGAGTTTATCTGTATGAACTCTTCAGATGTTAAAGGGAGGAGTCAGATCCCTAGAATTGGAGGTATGGATTCCTGTTAGACACTATGTGAATTCTGGGGACAAAACTAGGATCCTGTGTAAGAACAACTGTTTTTACTTCTCCTGCCCCTGTGTTTATATTTTATGAATTTGTACCATTATTTTTCATTTTTCTAGGGAAAAAAACAATAGCTTGATTTTATTAGGTCATAGATGGCTCCTTTTATCCTTAACTTAAATACAGATCTACTTAAATTTTTAGATGAAGTTCTCCACAGGACTATTTGCAATAATAATTATTTTGAATTTTTTTATTCTTGTTTAAAAATACTTTCATTTATATTCTCTATCACATTGTTTTCCTCTTCAGTTGTCTACTTCAATATAAATTTATTGAGAACAGGTATAATTATAGCATAAAACCTAGCATAGAATTTCCCTGATTTCCAAAAAAAAAAAAAAAAGTAGGGGAAAGATACATGAGAACAAATTCTGTCTTCCACATGCTGTCTCAATCAATCTATTCTGTAGCCATTGTGTGGACTACACAACATCTCCATGCATTCGATTTGACCAAACTTCATAAGTTTTGAAGTGTTAGTTAAACTATTAGGTTTAATTATTGGTCAGGCTTAGCCTTATGAATTTTCATCAGATCAGTTCTTTTTATTTTGAGAAAAGCCAGACATCATAGCATTGTGTACTGCACAGTGGCTAGCTTTTACTTACTGTTCTTCTTATCTTAGATATAAGATAAACAACTATGAGAAAAGGTATTTAACTTTAACACAATTTTTTAGTAAAAATAAATGTCTAAAAATAATTTCTTAATTACCAAAAGTAAATCAGTTCTCTTGAGATTTGAAATTTTTACATAATGATCTGGCATAAATGACATCATTTTGATATGTGGATGTCAACACATTTTTAAAAATCCTACTAGTTTTTACTTTTATACAAATAGATTTCTTTAATTTTAAATTGTAATAAAATGTACAGCACAATTAAATAAGTATAGTAGGATTTCATCACAATTTACAAGGATTTATATATTTTTGACATCTCAATTACTTCCTACTCTCTATATATCATCTCACCAATTAAAAATTCCATATAGTATATTTCATTTATATAACAAGTCATATTTTTATTTAATCTTTTCAGTTCTAAACTTATCACATAGGAATCTAATCCCCACATAACCAACACCATGATCTTAAATCAAATATAAACCCAAGACTTCCCTGGTTATTTGAACAAGAATGGCTCCTATAGGCTCTTTGATTTGAATACTTAGTCACCAGAGAGTGGCAGTACTTAAGAGGGATTAGGAAGTGTGGATATGTTGGTGGACATATGTTCCTGGGAGATGGTCTTTGGGGTTTTAAAAGCTCAAACCAGGAAGTTCTGATGGCTTCCTGAAGATCTAGATGTAGAACTCTCAACTTCTTCTAAAGAACCATGTCTGCCTGTGACCTTCCATGTTCTACACCATGATAATTGATTAAATCTCTGAAAGTGTATGTAAACTCATTCTCATGCTTTCTTTTATAAGAGTTGCCATGCTTATCATATCTCTTCACAACAATAAAACACTGGATTAAGCAGAAGTTGGTACCAGGAGCAAGCTATTGATATGACAGACATGACCACGCAACTTGTTAGCAAATGTGAATTATCTAGTTTAGGAAAGCAATTGAATGCATTTAGGGAGGCTTGCCTGACATGGAAGACAATGCTGGGTGCAATGTTAACTCTGGAGGCTTTGCATAAGAAGTTTCAGAGGGAATGAATATTAGTAGTAAGTGGCTTAGAGATTGTTCTGAAATATTTGGAAAAAGATTATGGCTGCTTTTTGCCCTTGTTCAAAAATATAATCTACAAAAGAACAAATTGAAGAAATTTTTGTTAATGGTGTTAGCAAATAAGTTTTAAATTCAGGCAAGTATTGACTATCTCACATGATTACTAGTGGTCACTCTTATGCAGATCTATACACTGAACATGAGCCAACTGAAAAATGAAAAACAAAATGTACAGTTTGAGGAGAACGGAAGTACCAGGAAATCAATAAAGCTATGTCCAGTGCTCAAAGAGATATAATGTTTGAAGAAAAGCATGATGCTAAATGGAATAAAGTGAATGGTTACCTCAGAGAAAGACTTCACCCAGTTAAACATCCATCTTGTGAAAAGGAATTAGGGCAAAACTTAAGCAGTGGAGGAAACAGTCAACAACAGAAAGCTGATACAAATATAATTGACCAATAGAGCACCTTCCAGCCCTTGTAAGCAACAGTACTTGGCAGATTAGTGTCAGTTCCTTAAAGATAGCAGGTCCAGGTGAGAGGAGAAAGAGGTCCCAATTCTACCCAGTCTCTATGGAGCTGAGCCAGATGGTGTCAGGGGCCTAAAGCAACACACTTGGCCGAGTGTCTTGTCGAAGCAGGAACTCAACTTTAATGTAACAGCCTCTTGTTTATATAAACTTAGAACATAGGGTGAGAGGGTTTTGGTTGGGTGAGATTGCTTAATGGGTAGGGAAGGGTGACAGAGGGTATGGGGTGACTGACAGGGTCAATGGCAAAGCTCTACACCAGCAATAGCTGAGCAGAGGCAGGGCCAAACTGGACCTATTGAGTCACACCAATACAGAAGTGACTAAGACAGGTCTCAAACTTGAGCCAGGTTTGGGTTTGTCCTCAAGTCCAAAACAGGGTAAAAATGGGGCCCAACAGTGTGTATACATCATATGGGAGGGGCATGCACCACACCACAATGGACCAGCCACCCTCGTGTAGGGGCGGCAGAGCACAAGACAAATCCTCTGGGACCCCAAGGCCACAGTGGTAGGTATGCACAGGTCAGCATTCAGGTCAGGCTGGTGGAGCCCCTGCTTTCCATGCACCTGCATGGAAGGGGAGGAGAGACAAGGCCCCACAGGTGAAGGATACAAGAAAGAGGTTGTGGAATCCTCCTTCATGGCTAAGGAAAGCTGCTGAAACCAGGAGTGTGGCAAGAGTGTCTTCACATAGAGACTCAGAGAAGCCATTGTCTGCAACTTTGAAGGTGAAGAATGGAATTCCTTAGAGAGCTCAAGATGTTGGAGATGACAGGGCCACAATACTTGCCATGGTAAGCTGCAGTTTTTGTATGGAATAAGCCCAGGGAAGAGAAGTTTGTTGTAGGCAGCAAAGCTGAAAAGAATTGAGGTCCTCAAGAGTGCTTTGCCATCACACAGAGGTGTGGAATTTCAAGTTTGTCCAGCTGGTTTTAAGAATTGCGACAATAGTCTAAACAGATAGTCTGGGAACATACATAGAGGGACCCATGTCTCTAGATATATTTGTACAGGAGGATGGACTTGGTGGGCATCAATGAGAGATGAGGGCCTTGGTCACTTGAAGGCTTCCCCTTTAAGGGATGCCCAGGGAGCGGAAATTCGAGGGAGGGGAAGTAGGCATGGGTCGGTGGGTGGAGGCACAACTTCATAGACATAGGAGGAGGGAGAATGGGTTAAGGGGTTTCTAGGGGTTGGAAATGGGGGAGGGGGATAACATCTGCAATGTACATATATAATGTACCCAATAATTTTAAAAAAAGAAAAAGAAAAAGAAAAACAAACAAGCAAACAAGTAATGGACCTGAATATGGCAGTTGAACTTTTGAGACTCTTTAGCAGCAATTCAACAGAACCCATTTTACAGGGATTCATTATAATTGACAAGGACAAGAAACTGTGGAACGGGCCCATGGAACTTTAAAACAGTAGCTTCATAAAATAAAAAAAGGGGGAGATATACTCCTATACACCACAAATTTATTTAAATCATATTCTTTTTATTTTTTATTTTATTTTTTTTTAATTGGATGCCAAGGAACTTTATGCTGAGTGTCTATGGCACTCTACAACTAGGCATACTTATGCATAGGTGAAAGGTAAGGATCTACTTTCTAGCATAAGGCCTGATCCCTATTAGATATTAAATATGGGTAAGAGGACATGTTTACCGTTTTTCTGCAAGATGCTGAAGAGGAGCATGGTGGCTGCCAGACCAATGGGACAAAGAATGATGCTGACCCATGAGCTTGCTGAGTGCCCTGACAATGATGAGTATTGGACTTAAGTTCCCAATCCACCATTGCTTACCTATACCCCTAATAGTATAAGATGCCTAGCCACAAGTTCTTAGATCTTGTTGAACAGAGAATCAATAAAAGAAGTTATAATTCCTCTTGTATTGTTCTTAAATGTGACCAATTATTCAGACTCAATCCTGGACTGGTCCTGAAATCAATGCAATATTGGAAAAAACTGTCTTCATTTGAATGTCTGGTACTGGACATTTTCAGAGACATAATATAGACATTAGCTACAGTTCTCTATGATGTTATGTTAGGAAGAGATAAAGTTGGGGCAGGATCTGGATTTCAAACAGGTGTTAAGGCTTTTTTAATTGTCAAGTTAAAAATACGTTTGTTTCTTCTACAGTACTTAGCATAAGTTGCATTGATTGTACATCTTCTAATTGTGTTTGTGTTTTGAAACAAACACATGTCAGTTATGGAGGACTATCAACCAGCTTTTGTTTTACTTCCCTGAGTATCACAGAACCTTGATATTCTAAAAAGAGCTTGCAGGTACTGGAAGAAATGAGGCGGGGTTTAAGCAGATGGAATAGGGTAGTGGGCTTGATTATTGCTGGTATAACAGCTTTAATTACATTAATTGCTGGCACCACTGCTTCAGCAATTGCTGTGACACAAGAAGATAAGACAGCTACTTTTGTTAATCATTTAGCAAAAAATGTTACTAATGTGTTGAATATACCAGAGGATTTAGATAGGCATTTGGAAAAAAGGATTGGTGCTCTTTATCCTATTAAAATTACTGGAAGAAGGTTCAGAATTTAAGGGTAAGGAATAATCTTGAGTGTCATGCCAAATACCATTGGATTCATGTGAGTTCTACAATTTACAGTGATAGTCATTATAATTAGGAAGAAGTTTAATGGCACATGGAGTGTATTTGGTACAATTCTAAAACTTCTCAGGACATTTTAATGATACACAGGGAGCTTATGAATTGAGAATGCTGCTCTGCGGAGTATTGATGTGGTAGATACTACAGATAAAATTACCCATGGCCTGAAGTCAGTATTTCTAATTTGGTCAAGTTTCAAAAATGGCATATATAGCTTGATCATGCTAGATCTTTTTGTCCTGGGAATACATTTATTCCTGCCCATCATGCTAAAGCTTGTCTTTAACAGAATCAACATGTTGACAGCCAAAGTACACGGCTTGAACCTGAAAATGGACCCCCAGACAGAGTTATTAAATTAACAGGCTGACAAGCTAAGAACAGGTAAGATTCTTCACAGAGCCTTACCAACTAAGACAAAAGCACTTTGCTATTAATAATGCATATTTCCTAATGGATAAGGAAGGCATTCTTGTCAGAATGACCTAAGACAGGCTCAGTCTTGTTTATTAAATAAAAAAAAAGGGGGGCGAGAAGTAGAGAGCTTTTAGGGCTGCTTATCAAGAATCTGACATGAGCTAAGAACAAGGAAATGGGCTGCTTGTCAGAAATATGACATTGGCCAAGGAAAGGGAAGTAGGCTTCAGACAGGAATCTGACATTAGGCTAGAACAAAGAATTAATTCCAGGTGACTTCCGGTATGGGCCTGAGCATAGAGCAGATCCCAGGCAGCAGCTCTGTACCCAGCCTCACAAAACCCAAAGGAAGAGGGCCTCCCAGGAGCTTTAACTCGGGCAGTATCTCAGGTAAGGAGACAGCTACACCTGCCCTAAGCAGGTCCCACTGGGACCCAGGAATTCACTCCTGGCCCAGAGTGTGGGTTCCTTCTTGTCTGGGCAAGAGTGCTCAGCAGATCCTGGGAGGAAGCTCTGCACTGAATCTCACAGAACTCAGAAGAAGCGAGGCTCCCTGGAACTCTGACCCGAGCAGTAGAGCAGTATCTTAGGCAAAGAGGCAGAAACACTTGCCACAAACATGGAGTAACCAGGATCCAAGGGACCCAGGAATTCACTCCTGGCCCAGAACACAGGTTCCTTCCAGTCTGGGCCTGAGCACTCAGCAGATCCTGGGAGTCAGCTTTGCACTCAATCCCACAGAACCCAGAGGAAATAGGGCTCCCAGGAGCTCTAACACAAGCAGTATCCTAGGCAAGGAGGCAGCAACACCTGTACCAAACAGGGAGTAACTGGGACCCACTGGGAACTAGGAATTCACTCCTGGCCTGGAGCACGGGTTCCTTCCAGTCTCCACCTGAGCCCTGAGCAGATCTTGGGCCTCAGCTCTAACCCCAGCAGCAAAACCCATCCCAAACAGTTCTGACACAACCTAGATAATAGGAAAGACAAGCTCCAGTCAGAGACAGCACAGATAGCACAAAAAAATCCAGATGGCCAAAGGCAAGCACAAGAACATAAGCATCAGCAACCCAAGGTACTTGCCATCATGAGAACCTAGCTCTCCCACGTTAGAAAGTCCTGAACTCCCCATATCACCAGGAAAGCAAGAACTAGATCTAAAATCTCTTCTAATGATGATGATAGAGGACTTTAAGAAGGACTTGAATAACACTCTCAAAGAATTTGAGGAGAACACAGGTAAACAAGTAGAAGTCCTTAAAGAAGAAACACAAAAATCCCTTAAAGAATTATAAGAAAACACAAACAAACAGGTGAAGGAATTGAACAAAATCATCCAGGACATAAAAATGGAAATAGAAACAACAAAGAAATCAAAAAGGGAGACTACCCTGGAGATAGAAAACCTAGGAAAGAAATCAGGAGTCATAGACACAAACATCACCAACAGAATACAAGAGATAGAAGAAAGAATCTCAGGTGAAGAAGATACCATAGAAAATATTGACACAACTGTCTAAGAAAACACAAAATTCAAAACGTTCTTAACAAAAAACATCCAGGAAATTCAGGACACAAGGAGAAGAACAAACCTAATGATAATAGGTATAGGAGAGAGTCAAGATTCCCAACTTAAAGGGCCAATAAATATCTTCAACAAAATTATGGAAGAAAACATCCCTAACCTAAGGAATGAGATTCCCATAATCATACAAGAATCATACAGAACACCAAGTAGACTAGATCAGAAAAGAAATACCTCCCATCACAAAATAATCAAAACACAAAATGCAAAAAACAAAGAAAAAATTTTAAAAGCAGTAAGGGAAAAGGCCAAGTAACATATAAAGGCAGACCTATCAGAATTATACCTGACTTCCCATCAGATACTATGAAAGCCAGAAGATCCTGGATAGATGTCATACAGACCTTAAGAGAACATAAATGCCAGCCCAGGCTACTATACCCAGCAAAACTCTCAATTAACCTAGATGAAGAAACCAAGATATTCCACAACAAAACCAAATTTACACAGTATCTTTCCACAAACCCAGCACTACAAAGGATAATAGTAGGAAAACTCCAGTACAAGGAGCGCAATTATACCCTAGAAACAGCAAGAAAATAATCCCCACCCAACAAACACAAAAGAAGATAACCACACAAACAATACCTCCACTATTATCAAAAATGACAGGAAGCAACAATACCTCTCCTTAATGTCTCTTAACATCAATGGACTCAATTCTCCCATAAAAAAGAAAAGGCTAATGGACTGGATACACAAACAGGACACAGCTTTTTGCTGCATACAAGAAATCCACCTCAGTGACAAAGACAGACACTACCTTAGAGTAAAAGTTTGGAAAACATTTTTTGAAGCAAATGGCCCTAAGAAACAAGCTGGAATAGCCATTCTAATATCGAATAAAATTGACTTTCAACTTGAAGCTATCAAAAAGGATAAAGAAAGACATTTCATACTTGTCAAAGAAAAAGTCAACCAACATGAACTCTCAATTCTGAATATCTATGCACCAAATGCAAGATCACCCACTTTCATAAAAGAAACTTACTAAAGCTCAAAGCACACATTGCATCTCACAAAATAATAGTGGGAGACTTCAACACCCACTCTCAGCAATGAATAGATCATGGAAACAGAAACTAAACAGAGATACAGTGAAATTAAAAGAAGTTATGAACCAAATGGACTTAACAGATATCTATAGAACATTTCACCCTAAAGCAAAAGAATATAACTTTTTTCTCAGTACCTCATGGTACCTTCTCCAAAATAGACCATATAATTGGGCACAAAACAGGCCTCAAAAGATACAAAAAAAAATTGAAATAATCCCTGGTATCATATCAGATCACCATGGTCTAAGGCTGGTCTTCAATAATGATATAGACAATGGAAAGCCCACATTCACATGGAAACTGAACAACAAGCTACTCATTGACAATCTTGTCAGGGAAGAAATAAAGAAATTAAAGACTTTTTAGAATTTAATGAAAATGATGACACATCATACCAAAACCTATGGGATACTATGAAAGCAGTGCTAAGAGGAAAATTCATAGCTCTAATTGCATACAAAAAGAAACTGGAGAGAGCATACACTAGAGGCTTGACAATGCACCTGAAAGCCCAAGAACAAAAAGAAGCTAATACACCCAAGAGGAGTAGATGCCAGGACATAATCAAACTCAGGGCTGAAATCAACCAAATAGAAGCAAAAAGAGCTATACAAAGAATCAATAAAACCAGGAGCTGATTCTTTGAGAAAATCAACAAGATAGATAAACCCATAGCCAGACTAATCAGAGGGCAGAGAGATAGTATCCAAATTAATAAAATCAGAACTGAAAAGGGAGAAATAACAAAAGAAACCTAGGAAATTAAAAAAAAATCATCAGATCCTATACTCAACAAAATTGGAAAATCTGGATGAAATGGACAATTTTCTAGACAAATACCAGTTACCAATGTTAAATCAGGACCAAATAATCCATCTAAACAGTCCCATAACCCCAAAAGAAATAGAAGCAGTCATTAAAAGTCTCTCCACAAAAAAGAAAAAAGTCCTGGACCAGATGGTTTTAGTGCAGAATTCTATCAGACCTTCAAGTAAGACCTAATACCAATTCTCTTCAAACTTTTCCACAAAATAGAAACAGAAGGAACACTACCCAATTCATTCTATGAAGCCACAATTACGCTCATACCTAAACCACACACAGACCCAACAAAGAAAGAGAACTTCAGACAAATCTCCCTTATGAACATCGATTCAAAAATACTCAATAAAATTCTAGCAAACCGAATCCAAGAACACATCAAAACAATTATCCATCATGATCAAGTAGGCTTTATCCCAGGAATGCAGGGTTGGTTCAATATATGGAAATCCAACAATGTAATCCACTATATAAACAAACTCAAAGAAAAAAAACGACATGATCATATCACTAGATGCTGAGAAAGCATTTGACAAAATTCAACACCCCTTCATGATAAAAGTCTTGGAAAGATCAGGAATTCAAGGTACATACCTAAACATAGTAAAAGCAATATACAGCAAACCAGTAGCCAATATCAAACTAAATGCAGAGAAACTTGAAGCAATCCCACTAAAATCAGGGACTAGGCAAGGTTGCCCAATCTCCCCCTACCTATTCAATATAGTACTGGAAGTCCTACCCAGAGCAATTAGACAACACAAGGAGGTCAAAGCGATACAAATTGGAAAGGAAGAAGTCAAAATCTTAGCATTTGCAGATGATATGATAGTATACTTAAGTCACCCCAAAATCTCCACCAGAGAACTCCTAAATCTGATAAACAACTTTAGCAAAGTAGCTGGATATAAAATTAATACAAGCAAATTAGTAGACTTTGTCTACTCAACTGATAAACTGGCTGAGAAAGAAATTATGGAGATGACACCCTTTATAATAATCACAGATAATATAAAATACCTTGGTGTGAATCTAACCAAGCAAGTAAAAGACCTGTATGACAAGAACTTCAAGCCCCTGAAGAAAGAAATCGAAACAGATCTCAGAAGATGGAAAAATCTCCCATGCTCATGGATTGGAAGGATTAAGACAGTAAAAATGGCTATCTTACCAAAAGCAATCTACAGATTTAATGCAATCCCCAACAAAATTCTCACTCAATTCTTCACAGAGATAGAAAGAGCAATTTTAAAATTCATTTGGAATAACAAAAAACCCAGGACAGCAAAACCTACTCTCAGCAATAAAAGAACTTCTGGGGGAATCACCATCCCTGATTTCAAGCTGAACTACAAAGCAATAGTAATAAAAACTGCATGGTATTGGAACAGAGACAAGTAGGAGGATCAATGGAATAGAATAGAAGACCCAGAAATGAACCCCCATACCTATGGTCACTTTATCTTTGACAAAGGAGCTAAAATCATCCAGTGGTAAAAAGACAGCATTTTCAACAAATGGTGCTGATCCAACTGGAGGTCAGCAAGTAGAAGAATGCAAATTGATCCATATTTATCTCCTTGTACAAAGCTCAATTCCAAGTGGATCAGGGACCTCCACTTAAAACCAGCTACACTGAAACTAATAGAAGAGAAATTGGGGAAAATCGTGGAACACATGGGCACAGGAGAAAAGTTTCTGAACAGAACACCAATGACTTGTGCTCTAAGACCAAGAATTGACAAATGGGACCTCATAAAACTGCAAAGCTTCTGTAAACCAAAGGACACAGTCAATAGGACAAAGTGGCAACCAACAGATTGGGAAAAGATCTTCACCAACCCTACATCTGATAAAGGGCTAATATCCAAGGTATACAAAAACTGAAGAAATTAGATTCTAGACAATCAAAGAACCCTATTTAAAAAAATGGAGCACAGAGCTGAACTAAGAATTCTCAACTGAGGAAGCTCGAATGGTTGAGAAGCTCCTAAAGAAAAGTTCAGCATCCCTAGTCATTGGGGAAATGCAAATGAAAACAACACTGAGATTCCATGTCACACCAGTCAGAATGGCTAAGTTCAAAAACACAGGTGACAGCAGATGCTGGCGAGGATGTGGAAAAAGAGGAACACTCCTCCAATGTTGATGGGATTGTAAGTTGGTACAACCACTATGGAAAGCAGTCTGGCAGTACCTCAGAAAATTGAACATAGTGTTACCTGAGGACCCAGCTATACCACTCCTGGACATATACCCAAAAGATGTTTCAACATGCAACAGGGACACATGCTCCACTATGTTTATAGCAGCCTTATTTATAATAGCCAGAAGTTGGAAAGAACCCAGATGTCCTTCAACAGAAGAATGGATGCAGAAAATGTGGTACATTTATACAACGGAGTACTACTCAGATATTAAAAACAATGAGTTCATGAAATTCTTAGGCAAATGGATGGAGCTGGAAAATATCATCCTGAGTGAGATGATCTGATCTCAAAAGAACATTCATGGTATGCACTCACTGATAAGTGGATATTATCTCAAAAGCTCACAATACCTAAGAGACACAAAGCATAGACCACATGAAACTCAAGAAGAAAAAGTAAGACCAAAATGTGGGTGCTTTGGTCCTTTTTATAAGGAGGATCAAAAGATTCAACCAGAGCTCCCAAAGTCTAAACCTCCAGCCTGAGAACACAAAGGGAAGGACTCATGTCTCCACCTATATAGGTAATTGAGGGTGGCCTTGTAGGACATAAGTGGAAGTGGAAGGCTATGATCCCTGAAAGTTTGGATTCCCTAGTGTTGGAGAATTCTAGAGCAGGGAGATGGGACTGGGAGGATGTTTGGAGCACACCCTCATAAAAATAGGAGGAGGGGGTATGGGATAAGAGGTTTGGGGGAAGAATAAGAGAGGAGATAACATTGGAAGGTAAATATGTAAAATATCCAATAAAAAAGATGAAGGGTCTGAAAAAAAAAGAGAGTTTACTAATTTCAAATTATTTTCAAAAGCCTCTAGGAGATGCTAATTGGCTAAGATCTTATTTTAAGCTCTCCACAAAAGAATTTAAGTCTCTGTTTAATATTCTCAAGAGTGATGTAAATCCTATTTTCCCTCAACAATTAATTGACAAAAGAGAAGTAATCTCACAAAAAGTAGAAGAAGCTATTATTAATCGATATATTATATAGTCTGAGTAGTTATTGGCTGTGCTATAACAGTCTTTGATAAAAGAGATTATTAATATAGATTAATATTTCTTTAAATAGTGTCTTCATGACTCTATGAGTGTGGAAGGAGTGTCTGTTGGCGCTTCTGCCCTGATTTTATAAGAACTCTGAAAAACTGGCTTTAAAAACAAGAGTGGGAAATGGTACACCCCTCCCCCGAAGGAGTCCCTTTGAAATACTCTTGATCATGCCTTGTTCACTTTTAACTCTCTAAAACTGAAAGCTCATGGCAAATCTGCTACTGACTGCCTCTGGCATCACTGAGATCAATAAAAACTATGCCACAGCTATGTGGAAGGACCCTCTTACCCTTAAAGGGAATGGCCCAGACCCAGTTCTCTTATGGGGCTGAGGATTGATATGCCTGTTTGATACCACAGAAGGCACAGCTAACTGGCTACCAAAAAGATTAATGAAATAAATAGATACTTCCACAAAGCCAGGCCCAACCATAAATAAGATGAATAACAATTGACATCCAGGGAAGAGAAATCTTCCTGAGAATTCCCTTCTTTTTCCTTTCCAGGTAAAAGTGAATCACCCATGATGTCTGCTGTTTGATGTTCTAATCCAGATGCTGGCCTCCAAACTTATACTACTCAGACCTTCGATGGGCAATTGACAAGAACATCAAACAGCTAGTGATTGACATCACTAATCTGAAGAAATCCCCCGTTTTGCTGTCTGAAGAGACCTCCTAAAATCATAAAGATCCTTATTGGACTTGATTTACTCCATTACAGTAGAAAAGGCTGTGTACGGCTCTTGACTGTGTACAGCCCTTAAAGAAGAATGATGCCTTTCTTTACATAGACAAGACAGGGATCGTTAAGGAGAGCATGAAAAAGGTCAGAGAATGCCCTGAGAAAAGTCAGAATGAGAAAGAGAAAGATGAGTTCTGGTACAAGAATTGGTTTTCAGCCTCTCCATGGTTGTCAACCCTACCTCCTCTCATCTTGCAACCGTTAATTGGGTTATTTTTGCTTATTTCTTTTGGTCCCTGGGCCTTAAATATGCTGACTAACTTTGTGAAACAACAGATAAATAATTTGGTAACAAAACCTATTCAGATATATTATCATAAGTTAGCTATGGAGGACCATGAGACTCAAGATGAGGTTGTTACTCTATCCAGGGTGCTCCCAAAACCCATCTCCATCTGACCTAAAAGAAGGGACTTCCGCCCCTAGACCAAGCAGAGAGGGGCCACCCAGAACCCCCTCTGACTGGTGATATGAATTCTTGCTTAGGCTGTGGGGCTAAGCACTGCAAGGGAATATAAATAAAAGTTAAAAATATCTCTCTGAGTTCCCTGAGGGACAAGCCTGACTGCATAGGGGTTGATGTCAAAAGTATCCCCTCTACAGAAAAAAGACATCTGGATGGGTATGGCCCTCATGCCTCACTGGACAATGACAGGGGGACCAGAGCCATTACAAGGTCCCCTTCAATTACTGGAGGTCAGGTCTCTATCCCCACCTTTGCAAGATTAGAATCAACACAGCCCTTCTATACTTAGAGGAGGGAGGAGATGTCAGGGGCAGCCTGCTTGTACACTGAAGGCCTAAAATCAGCCATAGGCCTAAAATCAGCAATAGGCCTGTCATACAGGTATACTAACACCAAGTTTTGGGTCTCTGTGGAAAAACATTGAAACAGATGTCTATAAGCTATTGTAAACAGACAGCTTTTGTAGAAATTTACAAGCCTGAGTAGTCATAGACCTTGTAAATAGGTAGCCTTGGCAGACAATACCAACTTAGATAAGGACAAGTGAGTCATAGGCAGAGTCATAGTGACTTGTCCCCTGAACCTTCATCTAGTCGATATCCTTTTCTGAGAGATATCTGTATTCCCCCTGAACACCCACACTCCAGTATCATTCCCTTCCCCATGTCCTGCCTTTTTGTGTTTACAGCCCCTGTGTGAATAAGTAAAAATTGCGATTTGAAAAAAAATAATTAATTTCAGGTAGGAATCTAAATCTTAGGCTAGAATAAAGAAGTAATCTCAGGCAGCAACCTAAATATTAGGCTAGAATAAAGAAGTAATTTCAGACAGGAATCTAAATTTTAGGCTAGAATAAGGAAGTAGGCTTCAGACGTGAAAAGGACCTTGAGCTAGGAAAGGTAAATAGGCTCAGATACTTTGGTCATCCTGAGACGCTCTTAGAAACAGTAATCAGGAGAGTGTTCATGTAATTGGGTTTAATGCCTTGCTTTTTCTTTGACTATTTGTGTTTATTGTGTTGCTTGCTCCTTGACTATTTGCATCTTTTGTATTGCTAGACCCTCAACCTAGAACTGAACTTAATACATACATGTAATCAAAATGGTATAAAAGCATAAAGGAAGAGGGAGGATGGGATAGGAGGTTCTAGGGAGGTTGATGGGAAAAGGAGATGACATCTGTATTGTAAATTAATAAAATACCCAACAAAAAACTCAAAAAATAAAAACAAAAAATAAAAAAACAAACAAAACAAAGATTTGCTTTGGTCCAAGTATTTCATCACTGTTCTCCCTTCCTTCCCTTTTTATATGGTAATATATATTATGTGACAATATATATGTTGGAAGTACGTGATCTGTTTTCAGAATATTCATTTCACAATGAGTTTGAGTCTCAGGAGAGACTTTTAACTTTGTACTTTTAAACTGTGTTGAGACTTTTTAACAGTGTTAAGCCTTTGGAGACCAGGAGATGAAATGTAGTTGTTTAAATAAGAATAACCCCATAGGCTTATATATTTGATCTCTAGGTGTGATGGTTCAATAGAAATAGTCCCCATAGGCCAATGAGGAGTGACACTATTAGAACAAGTGACCTAGGTAGAATAGTTGTGTCACTGGAGGAAGTATGGCTTTCAGTTCACTTTCTGCTGCCTGCTGACACAGATGTATACCTCTCAGCTCCTTCTCCTGCATCATGTCTGCTTCCATGGTTCTTTGCTTCCTGTCATGACAATAGTGGACTAAACCTCTAAAACTGTGAGACATCCTCAATTAAATGTTTTCCTTTACAAGAGTTGCTGTGGTCGTGGTGTCTCTTCACAGCAATAACTACTAATTAAGACAGAAGTTGGTACCAAAGATTGGCATATTGCTAGAAGTATTGATAGACCTGATCATCCTTTTGCTTGGAGAAATGTGGACTTTAGAACTTTGGATTAAAAAGCAGATGAATGCTTTAATATGAATCAAATGAACTGTAATAGTGGAGAATATGGAATGCAATGGTGCCTGGCTCAAGATTATCAGAGAAGAATATTAGTATGTGGCCTAGAGACCATTCTTTTGACATTTTGGCATAGAACTTGGAGCCTTTTGCCCTTGTCCAAAACATTTACCTTAGGCTAAATTGAAGAGGTTTTGGATTAATTGCATTAAGAGAAGAAATCTTAAAACAGCCTTATTGACTCTGTCTAGTGGTTATTATTAGTCACTCTTGTGCAGATCTATAATGAAAAAGGTGCAAGCCCAGCAAGAAAAAAACATAAAATGTATGATTTGAGGAGCAAAAGGATACCAGGAAGTGGAATAGAGCTAAATCTTGTGTTAAAGGAGATAAACTAATCTTTTGAAAAACTTAATATTAATGGCATAAAGGGAGTGGTGACCTAAGGGCAAGACCCCACTGGTCTCTCAATGTGTGAAAAAGAAAAAAGAAAAAAATAAAAAAGAACAGTTTAGGTCCAGGTATGGTACCACACATCTTTAATATAAGCACTCAGGAGACAAAGGCAATAGGATCTTGATGTCAAGACCAGTCTGGACTGCAAAACAAGTACCAGGACATCAAAACTTAGGCAATGAGTGAAACCAAGAAAAATAAATAGCTGGTGAAGATGTAATTGAATGAGGGGGCTGTGTTCTAGTCCCACTAAGCAGGAGAAAGTGGCAGCTTCAAGCACTGGATTCTGGGTTTAGAGTCAAGGATAGATAAAAGTGTTTATAGAACCTCCCTTTGCAACTTAGAAACACCACTATACTAGGGGTGTGGCAGAGCCCATTTTGTACAACTGTTTAAATACTGGATTGCTTTAGAGACCCCAAAATGTTAGAAATGCCAGAGCCATGCAATATCTGCTGAGTAATGCTGGTAACAGGGAATGAATTCAGACCAAGTGAGAAAAATGTGTTGCAGTCAATAAAGCTGAATGCAGTTGCAGATCTGAGGAATGCTTTACATCAGACATAGAGAATCCATGTTTGGAGTTTGCTCAACTGGGTTTTGGTCTTGCTTAGTCTAGAAATACCTCACTGTTCTCCTTTCTGGGATTGTATCCTATGCAATTGTATGTTGGAAGCAGGTGATATGGTTTGTATTTTGATTTTACAGGGGATTACAGTTAAGAGATTCCATGATTCCCAGAAGAGACTTTGAGCTTTGGACTTTCAAACAAGTTTGAGACTTGAAAAACTGGGAGGACTTTTGGAGTTGAACTAAATCCATTCTCCATTATGATATGGCTAAAAGTCTGTGGGGGCCAGGGAATGGAATGTGGTTGTTTGAATAAATATAGTCCCCACATGTCCATAGGCATTGGCACTATTAGGAGGTGTGGCCTTGTTTAAGTGGATATGGCATTGTTAGAGAAAGCTTGGCTCTCAGTTTTCCTGTTCCCTGCTAATATAAAACTCTCAACTCTTTCTCCAGCACCATGTATGTGTGCATGCGGCCATACTTTCTGTCATGTTGATAATAGACTAAACCTCTGAAACTATGAACCAGACCCAATCGCTATTTGTTAAGAGGTGCTGTGGTCAAGGTATCTTTGCACAAAAAGAAAACCCTAACTACACACTTGATAACTTTTGATTGGCACTACATAGAGGGATTAGTAGGTGTGGACTTGCTGGAGGAAGTGATCACTGAGGGGGACTTGTTTTTTCAAAAGCCCTGAGGTTTCTCTTTCTGCTACCTGTGGATCCAGAAGTAGAATTCTCAGATACTTCTCAAGTATCAAGTCTGCTACCAGGCTGCTTTGTTCCCCATTGTGTTAATTGACTAAATCTCTGAAACTATAAGCAAGTCTCAATTAAATGCTTTCTTTTATTTTAGCTGATATGGTCATGTGTTTTTACAGCAATAGAACACTGGATAAAACAACCTCGTGTGAAAAAAAATTAGAACTTGGTTTAAGAATTGTACTATACTGCAATATTTGATGAACATTCTCTAATATTCAAGGTAATTTTATTATGCATATTGCTATCTTCATTTCTTATTAATGCATCTTATGTAGTTAATGCATTTTAGTATATGTGTACATTACCTGAATTCTGGTTAAAATACGTACCGTTTGACTTAATTTTATATTGTCTAGAAGCTGTTTCTTTCTCATTTTTCTCTGTTTTCCTTCCTGTTCTGTATAGGTCTAAACATATTTTAAAATTCTCTTTTGTAACATAATTTTGTGAGAACTCAGTCACACAAAATCTGACATTCGCACCATATGCCCATTTTGTGAAGCCATTGTAGTTTGAAACAGCATGCATTTCTTCAATTTTACTTTTATCTTTTATTTCACTAGGTTTATTTTCTTGAGTAGCTACTTCAAAACAGCTCACAACTTTCTACAGATATCTGTGAAATGATTTTATTTATGAGCAGAAATATCCCTCATAATATTGATAATTCTGCTATTAGTAGGGCAGTGCTTTAAATGTAGCTCTCTGAATTCTTATTTTGGAATATTAAACTCCAATGCAGCAATGGTAAGAGGTAAAAGTTTGTCCAGATAGAAGGCTGAGAAGATACAATGTCTGAGGGCTTCATTTTGATATCTGGAACTCACATGGCAGACAACAGGAACAGATTCAAAAGTGTTGTCTGATCTCCACACATATTCCTTGTCAAGCAGTGCACACACACACACACACACAAACACCAAAAAAAATAAATTGTTGAAATTAATTTTAAAAACATAAAAATATAAATACAATAAGACTTGTTTAAGTTGTTAAGCCCTGTGCTAGAAACTAGGCTAATCTCATTAACTGGGGCATATGCTTACCATGGAAATGGAATCACAAAAAAATTATTTGCTACACCCACTATCACATATGTATTTCTGCATTAATATGCTTATAGATTGGGGACTCACAAAATCTAAAACTAATTTTTGGTCTTTATAAATGATATACCCTGACATATTTTATTATATTTGCATAAATTAAATGAAATAAATATACATAACTGAAAATAATTTTGTGAAAATATATTCATGTGGACATATAATATTTTGTTTTAAATTAGGAATGCATGTACACAAAGCTATTCAGTATCTAGGAATCACTCTAAATATGCAATTAGCCTGTACAGGTTTTCTCTTAACATGACTTGTCTTGGTATACATAAAGAATTTTTGTTTTGTCTTTATTCTGTTTCATTATCCTGTTTATGTCTTCTCTACCAGTCAAAACAATGTCAAATTCAGCTACAGGAAATTAATAATCACTAGCAAACTCATGTGTATGTGACATTTTTATTTTAATAAACAGACCTTTTATTATTATATTCAGGAAGAATGACTGCAAAAAATAGGGCATATCTTAGAAGTTGAAAGCTGAAAGTATTAATATTTCATGGAGGGATATTCATTTCCTGAATGAAAGATTAAAAAACAAAAGCAGTAGCTTATAATCTATGCTGATGCACAGTTCTGGGCAACAATAAAGAGAGTCATTAAACTGGATGCAGTGTTTAAGTTGATATGCTCAATGACTTATCTTCCTAATAAGCAATAATAAAACCTCATTTAGATCCTCCCCAAAACCCAATATCATCATCTGTATCTCTAGTGTCTACTCATGTAGATGAACATTAATATCTGACCTTGAACTACTGAGCTTGCTATTTTAATTTTCTCTTTTGCAAAGTCCACTAAATATTAGACTTTAGAAATAAGAATAAATGTTATAAGCAACACTCAGAGAAATCCTATATCTGTACAGAAATAAGAGAAGTAAGAAGAAAATATGAGGAAATTAAGCAAGAAAATAAGGCATAAAGAAAATGAAGAAGTAATAAAAGAAATATGATTATAATGAATTTGCAATTGCTTCTTGATATAACTAGACTATGAAATATAACTATGTTCTCCTCATTAATTTTAAAATATATGAAAAAAACAGCTTTAGATGCTTCAAAATTACAGTTTCTGTAAAAAATTCTACCTATTTATCTAGAACATCTGTTCAACAATCTGTTCATTGTTCTGCATACTAAAGATGAAATTTATACTGAAAGTAGAAATAAAAACAAACATACAGCAGAAAGAAAAGTAATTTCTGACAAGTATAAATGTTGTGAAAAGAAAAGAAAGTTGAAAATAGAATTCATAGAATATTAGATATGTAAGTTTTACATTGAATGTTCAGAAAATTTTTGAAAGGAAGTGGTTTCCAACGAATGCCTGAATTACAAGGGATCACCTGGGAAGAACATTTCAAAGAAAGAATGAGCTAACAATGAAAATCATTTAAATGCTTGAAGTACTTTAGTTGATTTCTAAAACCAAGTATATAGTTATATTCTTATTTGATTGTTTTTCTTATGCTGACTTGAACTAAGGCATTGTTTGTAAATATAAAAATGAAACAAACACTTTAAAAATATGAGGACAGTGTGGACCATTTAGTAATGATGTAAATGTATAGATTATTTTGTTTTATCATTGATTTTTAAAATAAATTTAAATTTTTATAATATGTTTTAATTGAAATAGAGTCAACTCACTCTTTTACCTTGGCTTCTTCACTCAAGTCCCTCTTTCATACACCTTCCATGTCTCACATCTCTTAATAGAGCATTTTTCTTTGATTATTATTGTTACATATATATCTGTATGCACAAATACATTATACACACACATACACACACATTCACACACACACACACACACACACACAAACACACACACACCACCATGCACAAAACCTTCAGAATCTCATTTTGTTGATTTTATCTATGTAATTTCAAAGCTGGCCATTCTCTATTTGATAAAGAATAAGGAAGCTCATCCCTGGGAAAAGCTAATTTTCCTTCTCCCTGCAGTCAATAATTTCCTATTGTTCTTCATGTAAGGGTGGGAGAGTGCAAAATTTTCCCTTCCATATTAACACATCTATTCATCAATATTGTATTGCTCTCGTCTTGTTCAGGAAAGAATGTCTTAAAGCATATTCCTGATGTTGTGGCTCTTACAATTCTTCTGTTTCTTCTTTGGTCATGATCCCTGAGCCATAGATGCAGGATCTGTGATGTAAATATATCTTTTCTAGCTGGGATATCTATGATCTGATCACTAGACAGTTTTCACTTCCAGTTTCATGTGCTGGTTCCTATTTGCTATAAAGAGATCCTGCTTTGATGAAAGGTAGTAGCTGTACTAATCTGTGGCTATAAGTATAAGATTTAAAATATAGTAAAGAACTATGCTGATCTACAAAAGTATCAGTAGTAGATATTTCCCACTACTGTCCATGACCTCACAAGCTGGTATGTTTCTGCTACCTTCATTATTTCCCTCCTGTTGAATAAGTCTTAAGTCCAAATAGACAGCTGTTGATTGCCACTGACATCAGTGAGTGGAATTCTTATGCCTGTTCATGTCTTGCCATGATGGTAATTGACATGGCTATAATACTAAATTGTAATCATTTAAATAACCAAGTACCTTGAATAAGCTCTTTGAAAACTATTTGAAACTTCTAAGCCAATCTTAAATCCAGTTTTGATTATTTTATCTTTACATGTGAATCACCTTAGTAAAATTTTGCAAACATTTTCTTGTCTTTAAAACATAAAGAACATAAGTGTATTACAAGCATGTCATTCAGATTAAGTAAAATAACACAGAGATGTTAGCACAAGTTATGATCAAAGTTCTTATTTAATATTAATACTAATTCAATAGTATATTAATTCAAGCCTGATCTAAAAATTTCTAGTTTCTTTGGAGACTCAGTTATGGCATGTGGTGTTTCCCTGGAAACTCTTATGACATACTGCTTTTCTGGGAACAGACACGTGGTATTTTTCTGGAACCTGCCTGAATATAAAAACATGTAATGTTTTGCTGGAGCAGATGTTTGAGAGAACACGTGACGTTTGGAAAGGGTATATGTATAACTCAGTGGATAATGCTGCAGCATTGCCTTGCCTTGCTGCTCTTGGTGCTGGTCTTTATAGGATTTTGTTGAAACTAGTCTTCCCTGATGACCTGTCACATTGGGTTGCCTTACTTTCTTCACTGATTATCTTTTGTAGTGACTTTGTAGAGAGAAAGGCACCAAAGAACTTCTCAGGACCTTGTCCTGGCTTCTTGCCACTTCCACTGACTCTAGTTAAAAGAGCCTTGCAGTTTTTTCTGGATCAAACTGCTGTTGCTAATAAGTGAATAATGTTTGCAAGAGGATGAAGCTACCACTGCTGGTTTGTGTGACTTTAACTGCTGATATCCTGACAATGAAGATTGAATTTCCCCAAAGAACAATTTCTAAATATGTCCACATCCTCCTTTGCCGTATTAAACTTTCCTTTCCACTACCTCTGGTGGATGGTGGGCTGGAAGGGAGGTAAAAGTGCTTAATAATCCTTATTAAAGTAGGTTTTGAAAAATCTAACCCTTATATAACCTACACAAACCTCTTCCCTTTATAAGTATATATACAAATTAAATATATAGCTTAGACTTCAGGAAAATATTATGTACAGGAAATGTATATTTAAATTAAAGTTAATAAATTTGAATCTGGTGCTCTCTATTTAATTTTCATTAGGTAGAAACACTGATCATATTCATTCTATTTTCTGTTACATGGTATTGTCATTTCAGAGTAATAAAGGTGTTTGACAAGTAGAGTGGATATTGATTAAATAAGAAAACATAAGAAGTAGAGCATTTTGCATAGTGTATACATAAAATTTATTTATGAAATGAAATTTTATATTTTGTTTACCTCTAAGACTCCTAGTAATTCTTTTCAAAATTCAAACTCATTTGCACTCCAAAGAAGATTAAAACCTAGTGTAAGGTTTTATTTAAAAATAATTGACTTAAAATAGTTGCAGGTTTTATCAGCTAATTCTCAGATGGCAGTTTAATATTATGTCTTTAATATAAAATAGTAGCAAGGTATTCTCTGAATCCTTTGACATATCCAGTCATGTATTCTTACTCCAATTGCCAGTACAAGGCATGAGTTCCATTTCGTAAATTAGGCCCTACATCTAACAATAAACTTGTTGGTTACTGCCAAAACAGAACTGTATAATTTTAGTATGAAGTAAAGCTTCTAGCTTGGTACTAGCTGTATTTCTGCATTGCTCCATGACTCAAATATGTGTTGTCTTCAGCAAAGGATCCTTACTGTCAACTTCTGAAGGGTAACCATGAACAAAGTTAAAGCCTGTATAGTTTGGAGTTGTCAATGGCATCCCACTGACCAACAATTTTTTTAAAAAGCAACCCATTCCAGTTCTTTTTCTCTGATAACTATAGTGGTTGATATAGTCCTTTTCCGAGTTTCAAGTAGATTCTTTTATCCTTTTAAACTCTCTCACTCTCTCTCTCTCTCTCTCTCTCTCTCTCTCTCTCTCTCTCTCTGTCTCTCTATGTGTGTGTGTGTATGTGTGTGTGTACATGTGTGTGTATACACCCTTCTACAGTAGTAGGTTTCCATATGTCATTTTCAAAATCTTCCATGTGAATTATCTCTCCACATATTTTCTCCTCCATTCTGCTCTCCCATCTTCCAACACATGTAGTCAGCTGTACTCTTATATTATTCCCCTTTCTCTTTCATGCTACTTTCATTTTAGTCCACTCAAGATTTCCTTACAGACCTTCACTAGTTTCCTGACATCTAGAACACACAGACTCTCATGTTCTTACAGCCGCTTTATTCTTAAGTTCCCTGAACCATACAGGATGATATAATTGTTTGACTTAGGGTGATTCCTTAACTTAAGTACCTTCGGTATTTTCATTTACTGCTGTTCATTGCTAAGAATCTTAGCTCATTAAAGCTATCATGGCCTTTGCCTATTGATACAATTATAGATGTTTATAAAACATATGCCAATTTAGCTAAATAGCAATAATACGTTTCCCTCTGAGAGCCTATGACTTATGTCTTTTAACCATTTGACTTTTTAAACTAGTTTTCATTACCATGCATAGCATATCTCCTATACAGAAAGTCCCAAATCTAATCAAAGTTGGTTACGCTAATCAACAGTCATGGCAGGGATATATCTTGCTGGCAGGATGATATTGAAGTTCATAGAATTCACAATTGGGTAATCCCACTGAAGCCTTTTATCCCCAGGCCTGCAGAGAACTTCACAGCATTGAGAAAATTATCCAACCAGCAAGGAGTCTTCATGCCAGTTCAATCTTGCATGTTCTATATCTTGCAACTAAAGTTTGTTTTATCTTGATCAGTAAGATCATGTCATAACATATGTAGTCTACTTCAATTCACCTGTAAGTTTTGACAGCAAGTTTGAGGAAATTGTAGCTACTATAGAGTGAACATGCACATCTAACAATGTTCTTTTTATTCCCTACCTGTGAAACACAGTGACTACCATGCTAAGCAGTTTAAAAATCTATATATGTTGGATACAGTTACTGCTCTGTTTCTCAGATATTCTGGGAAATATCCTAAGTTGCAGTTTCCTCTTCCTGATTCATTCAAGGGAAACAGAATTTGGCAAAAGTATTCACAGCAGTTCCCTCTAGATTCCTAACATTCTCCATTTCTCACTGGCTTCCTAACCTTCTTATTAATGAATTTTGCATGAAAAATTATATACAGGAAAGAATAGAATTACTCACTTTTAAAAAAAGCTGCATTGAAATTATATGAGCTAAATTCCTTGTTTCTTACCATTCAATAACATGGGTTAGTTAAGGATGTTTCCTTTAAAACTCCTAGGAATCTCTGGACACTCACTGATCATATTCTTGCCTACATGGGAATATGATAAAATTTCCTAGAACTTTATTTAGAGAATACAGATCATTTAGGTAAGTACTGGGTAATGAAAAAACTCATAATCATCTCAAGAAAACTAAGGTACTTTCTCTCATCAATTGTATAGAGATTGTGTTTTTGGATAGTGAGACCAGTGAGAATCATTAAAGATAATGACTTCCATCACATTTTGCATTAAAAATATCATTGAAGTGAAAATGCTTTCAAATTAAAAAAAATCACCAACTGTAAACACATTAGTAGTACACATTGAAAACTTTAAAAAGTACAAAAGAAATATTTTTAGAAATTAAATTGTTTGTCTGGTGCCACACATAGCGGTATGTATCAATTATATAATCAAATATAATAAAATAAATTAAATGTGTGTTATCAATCTGTTAGCCAGCACTGGAAATTACTCTTTCAGGGACAAAAACCAGATCACTAACTAAATAATATAATTGATACAGAAAAGGAATTCCAAAATGTATATTGACTTTGAAATCCAGTAGATTTTCATATATGAGACATTTAACATGTTATCCATATTCCAGAAAAATATGTTAATTTTATCTCACAAAATTACATTGAAAGAATCCTGAAAAATAAAACGTACACTGACATTCATTACAAGGTAAAGAGTTTTGTAAAATGTCATTTTCCTCATGTATGGATAGATAAGTAGACATACACATATTTATTTACATATACATACAGATAAAATATTCAAATGATAGACATATAAAACAAAAGCATTCAATATTTACATAGAATTAAATTATATTTCTTTCAGTAAAAGAAATTTCCCACTCAGAATGAATCTATATAAAATATAAAAAATATATAAATTATAAAATATTTAGTAAATGGATTTTTGAAGACTTTCTCTACTCTCTAGGTTCTTACAGGAAAATACCTTCCCCACCTCCAACACAGGTCAAGCCTGCCAGCAGACCAAGTAGGCCAACAACTTATAGACTTCTTCACTCTCTCTGTTCTCTTTAGGAAACGCTTCCTGACTAAACACAGGCTATACCTGATAAAATAGAAGGGAGAGGAACCACCCACAAACCTCCTACATTCTCTCTGTTCTCTAGGCCAAATACCCACTGCTCAACCAAAGCCCACACTCTTGCCTGAAGTACAGCTTCCAACAGTCCCAATCCTTAGTTGTTGCTCTCCTCTTCCTTACTGTGTTCCAGACTCTATTTCAGCAGGTATGTTCTGCACAAACACAGGTCAAACCTGCCTGAGAAGACCAAACCATAACTTAGGGAAAAACTCCAAGGTGTACAGAGGCCACACAGGTCACAAGTCTCCAATTCAGGTAAAGACTCTCTGCTAGACAAGATACCATACTTTCTATCAAAATACCAGTCCAAAATCAGATGGAGACACCCTTGTCAACCACAGACCACATAGGCCAGAAGAAAAGAAAGGAAACAGAAACTAACCAAAAAAAAACACTATCCAGAAAACAAAAACAAACTTAGAAATCAGCACTAGTCCTATAATTATCCCAATGCCTAGACACCAGTGTAAAATCAACATAACCAACAGCGAGGGCAACATGTCTCCATTCAAGACAAGCTATCCTTGTGAATATTCAAACATAGATTAAAGCACAAGAAAGGGGGCATTAAAAACAACTTTCTGAAGGTGATAGAAACCCTTAAAGAAGAAGTAAATAAATCTTTAAAGAATTCAAGGAAAAGAAAAACAAGAAATTGGAGGAAATGAATAAATCCTTAAAGTCAAGAAAGCCAAAAGAAAGACAAACACAGGAATAAAGTGAATAAAACCATTCAAGACATGATAATAGAAATAGAAGCAACATAGAAAACATAGAGTGAAGAAGTCCTGGGGACAGAAAATCTAAGCAAGCAGTGATGAACTACAAATAGGTTTTATTATAGAAAATATGATAAAAGTACATGAAACATCAGTCAAAATAATGTTAAATCTAAAAAATTCTTGACAAGAAATATCCAAGGTGTCTGGAACACTATAAAAAGACCAAACCTAAAAGTAACAATAGAAGAATGAGATGAATCTCAGCTCAAAAACATAGACAATATTTTTAACTTTTATAGAAGAAAATGTTGATAATATTAATAAAGACATGCCTATAAAGGTACAAGAATCTTACAGAACACCAAACAGTTTGAATCAGAAAAGAAAGTTTCTACCACCACATAATAATCACAACACTATACATACAGAACCAAGAGTGTTAAAAGCTACAAGGAAAAAGGGGAAGTAGTATAGAAAGGCAGACCTATTAGAATTCCACTTTACTTAACAATATCATTTCTAGAAGTGATAAGAGCTTGAATATGTCTTATAGACTTGTCTTATAGATTCTACGAAACCACAGATACCAGCCTAGACTATTATATACAACAAAACTTCAAATCACCGTAGATAGATAAAGCAAGATATTTCATAACAACATCAAATTTAAACAGTATCTATCCAATAATAGTGTACTACAGAAGATAGTAGAAGGAAAACTCCATTTCAAGGAGGGTAATTATTCCCTATGAGAATATAGGAAATAAATGATCTTATACCATCAAAAGTAAAAGAGATAGGGAAGGACACTTAAAACTCATCAAAGGAAAGTTACACCAGATGACATTTCAATTCTAATCACCTATGTCCCAAATACATGGGTACTAATGTAGCTAAAAGACATAACTCAAATTTACCTATGCAATATGTGTAGAACATTTCATCTAAACACAAAAGAATATAATTTTTTCAGGACTGAATAGAACATTCTTCATAATTGACCACATATATTTGGTAACAAAGTAGGTATTATCAGAAATAATACAAATTGAAATAACCTCCTGTATCCTATTGGAACACCACAAACTAAAGATAATTTTAACTGCAGCAGATACAACAAATATTCTACAAACTCATGGAGGCTTAACAACTCTCTACTGAGTGGTTACTGGGTCGAAGTAGAAATAAAAAAAAAAAAAAAGAAAGAGAAAACTTTCTAGATTTCAATGAAATTAAAGGCACAACATACCCAAAATTATGGTACACAATGAAAGCAGTGTTAAGACAAAAGTTCATAGTATTGTGTGCCTTCATAATGAATTTAAAGAAATCTTATTCTGGCAACTTAAGAGCACACCAGAAACCATTAAAAAACAAACAAACAAACAAAAAACAAACAAATACCCAAAAAGAATCAAATACACTAAACTGGAATATAAGACCTGAAATAATGAGAATAAGGGCTGAATAAATAGAAGAGCAACAAAATGAACAATACAAAAAAAATCAATAAAACACAGATTTGGTTCTTTGAGCAAATCAACAAGATAGACAAAACTTTATCTAAATCAATTAAAAGGCAGAGAGAGAATACCCAAATTATCAAAATTAAAAATGAAAAGGGATATAACACTGAAATGAAGGAAATTAAAAGAATAAGTCTGACTTCAAAAACCTATACTCTACAATCTACATTTAAAATATAAAAGAAAAGAACAAGTTTCTCGATAGAAACCTCTTACCAAAGTTAAATCAATATCAGATAAACAATTTAAAGAAATGATTTAAAGAGACCTGTGATCCCTCGGAAAATAGAAGCAGTCATCAAAAGTCTTCCCCAACCCCTAAGAAAGTCCAGGACCAAATAATTTTAGTGTAGAATTCTACAATACTTCCAATAAAGAGCCATTACCAATACTACTGAAATTATTCCACAAAACAGAAACAAAGGATAAATTGTTGATTTCATTTTAATGAGACCTCAGTCTCAAAATACCCAAACCAAACAAATGCTCAACAATGAAAGAGAGTTACAGACTAATTTCCCTCATGAACACTGATGCAACAGGGCTCACAGACTCAACTTAGCAGGGCTAATAGAGCTCACAAAGACTGAAGCAGCATCAATGGGCCCACATGGTCTGCAATAGTTCCTCTGTATATGTGAGATAGTTGTTTAGCTTGCAACAAAAGTTAGTAGCTTTTGTGAGAATCCTGACCATTGAGGTAGGATATCTATGAATCTTTTGTTGTTATCCTTAAAACTCTTTACCTCCTACTTGACTGCTTCATGCATCCTTGGATATAAGGATTTTGAGCTTACTATTATTGTATCTTGTTATGCTGTGTGGTTGATATCACTTGGAGTCTATTCTTTTCTAAAGGGAAAAAGAGGAACTCTGAATCTGAGAGAAAGCAGAGATGGGGGGGGGGAACTTAGAAGAGTAGAGGATTAGAAAGATGCAGTTAGGATGTATTGTAAAAGAGAAGAATAAATAAATATAAAATAAATCATGGTTATTGTTCATTGCTTACCTATTCCTAAACTCATATAGTGCTTAACAGTACAAGGAACCCATTGCTATCAACTAAATTTCATTCTGGAGAACTTAGAAGTAAATGTATTAGTAAATATAAGAAGTACTTTACATATTTTTAATAGGAATATAAAATTTCAAATAATTGCTTAGGTATAAATATCTTCTCAATTTTATGTAGTTAAAACCTGAATTTCAGAACTCAAAAATACATTATTGAACCTCACATGGTAGAAGAGCTCAGAGCTGATCCTTTTGCCAATTGCAATGTGTCATTTTTCTTAGCTTAGATTTTAGGAAAGTAAATATCTTTGTATGTTACAATAATGTTTACGAATAAATCCAGCCTCCTGACATGAGCCTGGTTCTCTTTCTGAATTTATCCTCTCTGTTGTCTCTCTGTGGTAATTCATAAGTGATTATTTTCTGCCCTGTGGCTCCTCCTAAGATTTTATTTATTACCCAAGTATTTCCTACTGAAATGAAAAAAAAAAGTATTCAACTACTTGACATCAGTATTTGGATATATGTGGGGCATTGTTCTGGAGGTTTGGGTGGTGACTGAGGGAGGTAAGTTACAATGAGAAGTAGACTCCTGGGAAGCAGACTCCTGATACCAGCATCAGAGTGCAGAACTAGTTTAATGCAGTTCACTGGCATATGTGCATACATCATCCAATCATGTAAGGACATATCAAACTATCATCCAATGAAACAAAATGGCAGAACCTGTATCAAATGTGGGTGTTCATATTGAACAGTATATCCCAGCAGTGTCTGAGAATAAAAAGCAAGAAGCAGACAATGACCTGGACTTGCTGTCATTTTGTGGGTATCCAGTACACAGGGTCCCCGTTATATGTCATCTAGTATACTAGATGCTCAGGTCTGCTTGAGCAGCCACAGGAGTTGTTTGCGCTTCTCATGTTCTTTGTCTCTTAGAGATGCCATCTGTGCAAAGACTGATCCCTCAGATACATGGACAACTGAGCTCATTATTATAAAGAATGCAGGTAAAATATCTATCTATCTATCTATCTATCTATCTATCTATCTATCTATCTATCTATCTATCATCTATCTATCTACCTATCTATCTATCAAACATATATCTATATCTATATTGTAGTAGGAAATACTTTGTTTTTATAAGAAAGAAAATCTAGTGAGAAGAGATATTTATCTTCACAATCTATCAGATCTATCATAGTCTATCTATATATGTTTGTACATATATCAGTACAAACATGTACCAAATTATTGGGGTTTCCATAGAATGTCTCATTAAATCTTTGTTTGTTTGTTGTTTTTAGTATTGATTTTTAATTCTTTGAGATTTTAATTTTGAGTGTATTCACTTGCCAGTTCCCCATTTACTACCCTCACAATCTTTCTATTGCTTTTCAACACAATTCTTAAGATTACTTCCTCTATGTGTTTCCTAGCTAGTTGTGGATATGAGTACTGCTCTGGTGTATGGTCATGCTATCTCTATAAGCAATCAACTCTTCTCTCAGTAGCTAAAAAAATGACAATAACTCTACTCATAGGATGGTTTCTAATGTGATAATAAAATACCATGACCAAAATAATTTTCAATAGGAAAAAAATTATTTGACTTACTTGTATCAATTGTCATCTATTATGAATATAAGTCATGGCAGGATCTCAAAGTAGGAACCTCCAAGAATTATCTGAAGAAGAGTACACAGAGAAGCACATTTACTAGTTTTCTAACCATGGACACTTAATTGTTTATACAGTTGAGGACCACCTGGCCATGAGTAGTACCAAGCCACTGGGCTTGACATCTCACTTAAATAATTTATCAGAAAAATGGTCTACAAAGTTTCCTATAAGCAGCCTGCTGAGGCATTCTTTCAATTGAGGTACATCTTCCAGGATAAATAGCTTGTGTCAGTTTGATAAAAAAATTAAATTAATAAATAAAACTTAAATCAACTAAGCACCTCAGCTAGCAGTATGATTATGTGTTTCTTTATGCTGAGATTTTTGTCTAGCTAAAGCTTATAACATTCCTATAGACATTATTACAATTGCTGTGTATTCATATGTGCCTCAGCCCTGTTATGTCTGGCAAACATTCTTCCCTTGACATTTTTCTACAGTAATGACTATGCTGACAAAATATATCATTAGTGCAATCTTGTGAGAGTAACCAACAACTTTCAGGTGGGATCAAACTCCACTCCATGAACTAGATCATATCTGCCACATACTTGTCACAAGTGCCAAGAATCTGTGTCTAGATAGAGCATAGTCGCAAAGGGAAAACCCAGTATCATTATTCTGTCAAGTGGACACAACATTGAGATGATTATTGATGACTTGTTGCTGAATATATAGACCAGAATATCTCTCAATACTTACCATAAAATTTCCTATTTGCAACAATTTACAATTAACAAAACCCACCCAAGCACATCCCAGAACTGATCAACGTTCAGAGAACAAAGGATTGTAGGTTGCAGAGTACTAAATCTGACAATCACATCAAATATTTCCCTGCAAGAATAAGGAATCTTTATGAGAAAGGGAGCAGAAAGATTATAAGAGCTAAAATATGTTTTTGTTTTTGTTTTTTGTATCATCTAAAAATAATACAAAGATCTCACATATCCAAGTATGGCCTTGGAGTCTTGTAGATGAGGATAATACAGAATGCATGATCTTAACTTCATATCCCAAGTGAAAGAATTACAGATGTGTGATATCATGCTTGTTTCATGTAGTAATAGTTATCTGGGAGTTTGTGCAAGCTAAGCAAGCCATCTACCAATTGATCTATACCACTGGTTCTCAACCTTCCTAATGCTGTGATCCCTTAATACAGTTCTTCATGTTTCACTGTAATATTACTACTGATATGAATCATGATATAAATATCTGATATTCAAGGTATCTAATATGCATCTCCTATGAAGCAGCCATTTGATTTGCAAAGGGGTTATAATCCACAAGTCTTTGCACTATACTCTCATCTCAAATTTAAAAATAGAACATGAATAAATAAGTTATAACTGAAAATACAAATAACTAATCCAAAACCCAGTTCTAACATTTACAGTTATGTTTAAGAACATATTAAGTAGGGTTGGGAGCAAAAGGGATCAAACCAGGGTGGAGGTTGTATGAAAGTTGAAGGAGAGAATGCTAGGACAGACATCTACAATTGGAGCAATCTGGGGGAGTGCGGGGAAAATGGTGGCTCACTCAGGCATGTGGGCACGACTTCTCTGTTGCATTGTGGGTCCCGTGTGTCTTCTGCCCCAGGTGGCTCAAGGAGGCATTGCCCATGTGGAGAAGCAGAAGCACTGAGGGAAGTTCGACTGAGTTGACACCCAGCAGGCTCTGTGCTGTGAGACGTGGCCAGGGACCCGCCTGAAGGGGGGAGTTCTCAGTCAGTCTGAGGTTCTGTGGGGGCACAGGGCTCTTGAGTGGGGATCCCCGGGCCAGGAGGTCGATTGGCATCCATTCAAAGGCTCTCAGATGCTGCTGGGAGGCACGGCAGAACGGGATTGAGTTCACAAATGGCCTGCAGCTGAGAGAACGAGGGAGCGAGAGGGAGGCCCTGACCTTGCCCCTTGGGAAGAGCTTGCTTGTTATACTCACTTGGCTGAAAGGCTGCTTCTTTGAAGATGCAGATCGCCATGGCAGAAAATGCAGAGAAGCTTTCATCGACAGCAGGACCCAATGACACTTTATTGACATGGCGGATGAAAGATGGTCTGGATGCACCCCTCCCCCCCGCCTTAAGTCAGGGTAGGCCTGACTTAAATAGGGAGGAAGGAAGTTCTGGGAAAGAATATTTAATTAGCTATGCCCTCTGGCCTTTAGGTATCTCATTAATATGGAACTCTTATGAGGTTAAAGCCTGTAGTCATGCCCTCTATCTGGGTTAGGTGACACTTCTTAGGAGGGGCTGCATTACCCTACTTGACTGAAAAGTGCAGGTCAATGGTGTGTCAGGAGCCTGGGGTCTGAGGGTGTGGCCGAACACCTGCTGTTGCCCCATTGGGGTCAGGGTTTGAAGCCTGTACCACATCAGAAACCAAACCATCCCTTCACGGCCTCACAGGGGGAGCAATGTATAAACCTAATCAAGTGGAAATCCCTGGAGTCCATGAAAGTGACCCTAGCAATGTCTCCTAGTAATGAGCATATGGAGCTAACATTGGCCATCTTCTGTAATCAGTCAAAGCTCCTAGTACTGGGAATATGACATCAACCCAGCCACAAAATCTTCTACCTATAATTGGTCCTGGTTGCAAGACCACCTGGGGAAGTGATGGTACAGTACTTATGGAAGTGGCCAACCACTTATGATCTAACCTATGGCCCACACCACAGAGAGGGAGTTCACATTTGACACTACTTAGATGGCCAGGAACCAGAGGCATAACAGTCCAGTGACCCTGGATAAACTCAAACAAGACTGACCAAAGAAAAAGTTCAATGAAATAATTCCTAATAATAATCTGTAATACTCGTAGACCAGAACTTAGCATGATCATAATCAGAGAGGCTTCATACAGCAATGGAGGGGAACCGATGCAGAGACCCAAAGACAAACAATAGGTATGGCCAGGGTAACCCTGTAGAATTTGGGAAGGAAAGATTGTAGGAGATTGGGAACACCACAAGAACAAGACCCAGGTCCTCTGCAGATAACTTCTGGCTTTATAGCTGAATGTTCTTGTGGGACTCCCTACAATGGCAGTGGGTGGTGTTTCTTACTTTTTTTTTGCCTGAGCTTGCAACACTTGACTTACTACTAGGTTGTCAAGTCTAGATACAATATGAGGGTTTTTGCCCAGTCTTCTTGTATTTTATTAGGCCATGGGAGGCCTGTTATTTTTCTTTTTAAAAAAGGAAACAAAGAAGTTGATCTGGAGGAAAGTGGAGGTGAGAGGAAGGGACTAAGAGGCATGCACAGAGGGGAAATTTTTGTCAGGATGTAATGTATGAGAGAAGAAAATAATGTAAAATTATAATAAAATAAATGTTTTGAAAAGAAAAAATTAATATCATGTGATCTAAATAAAATATGTGAAAACTGATATAATACATCTCATGGCTTGAAACCAATTAGATAAAGCTAGCAAGAAAAGTACAGGGGAAGGAAAGGGGGAAAAGTAGGGAAGGGGGCAAGAGGATCAGGCCTCTAGGTAGATGGTGGGAGGAAGTGATGTAGAATGAAGAAAACAGTCAGAGAAAGAAGAAAGATTTAAAGCTGTAGGTTAAAGTCAGGGTACTGACATAGAACTGGAGTTCAGATAGGTTATTAGATGATGTAACATATTGACTAATACATAGCACATGCTAGGACGTAATCTATAATTGGAGAGATCAACGTGCAGTCCACATAAAAGTAAAGGAAGTAGGAAGTACCTAGCATTATTTAGCAGGAGCTGAGCTCTGTGGTAGATTCAGAATAGAGCTTCAGTAGAGGATAATCTTTACAAGGATAAGAATGGAAATAGAAACATGGCTGCTTTCTGTAAAGTGATTGATCTGAATTCCAATCTCCAGAATCCATTTGAAAAGCTACCCTGAATATGTGTACCTGTATTTGAAGATTTGAGGAAAAGGAAGAACAGGTATCACTTGAGCTCATTGGCTACCAACTGTAACTGAATCTGTAACTTTCAAACTCAATGTCTTAACTTATAAAATGGTAAAAAATATATTGGGCCATCATCCTGTGACGCACGCACACACACACACAAATACAAAAGGGAAAGGGAAATTTTTAAGTTACTTTAGGACAGGGAAATGGGCTGCTTGGCAGGAAGATGACATTGGCAGAGGACAAGGAAGTGGGCTTCAGGCAGGAATCTGACAATAGGCTAGAACCAAAAGTAATTCCTGGCAGAAATCTAAATATTAAGCTAGAACAAAGAAGTAGGCTTCAGACATGAAAATGACTTTGGGCTAGGGCTCAAATATTTTGGTCATCCTGATAATCTCTTAGAAACAATGATCACTGGACTGAATGAGAAACTTTGTTTATTGCCTTCCTTGTTCTTTAATTATTTGTGTTTATTA
This sequence comes from Grammomys surdaster, assembly GCF_004785775.1. Lineage (NCBI taxonomy): Eukaryota > Metazoa > Chordata > Mammalia > Rodentia > Muridae > Grammomys > Grammomys surdaster. The sequence continues at coordinate 1,835,821 of NW_021604565.1, read as the reverse complement.
TCTTGCTTGTTTCTTGACTATTTGCATCTATTGTATTTGCTAGTAACTCAAAATAGAACTTCCAATATTTACAAATAATTAAAATGGTATAAAAGGAAAAAAGAGGAGGAGAGAGTGGAATAGGGGACTTCTAGGGGGCAGAAATTGGGAAAGTGGATGATATCTGAAATGTAAATAAATGAAATATCCAATAAAATAAATAAATAAGTAAAAAGAGAAAAGACACATTTTGAGATATGCAGATAGAGGCGATTATAATTTGATTTACAATTAATTTCTCAGGGCTTCAGTAGCAGAAGGATGGGCTGTCTTCATAATGTCTAAAATCTCAAATCTACCTGCTGCTCACCTCTGCTTTTCTGTTCTTCAAGTACAAATCTGCCTAGTATTTACACTCCTAGTTCCACAGACTCATCAGAAACAATGAGGGGCTTTCCATTTTCATAAAAGTAGTTTTCTTTGTCCTTTTTTCTTTTCTTTTCCTAATTCATAATCTTGGATCTGATCTAAAAAGGAAATCCTTTAGAGTGAAAGAAAATTGATCCATAAGAGACTGTCAACAAATAATGAAAAATGAATGAAGCAAACACTATCTCTTGTCTCAAAAATCTCAGTTGTCTTTTCATTCTACTTATATTTATGTGGAGTGAAGTTTGCCACGTACAATAATTTTACAAAGACTAGAGTTTCTAAATTTGCTGCCTAGGTGAGGTAAGTACAGTCAGTAATTCATCGATTGTCTCCTGTGTTCCCCTGATATCCAGTTTGCTTCCCTCTGAGCAGCCTTAATCTTAGATCTTTTGGAGAGCTGCCTCACCCTGGTGCACATAATCAGAAGAACAGCAGGTGAAAAGTCTAGCCTGCAGGTGGTCACAGTTTTTCTCTTCCTCCAAACACATTCCTTATTCACAACACAGCCTGAATGAAGATGTGGCTTTGGGACTGGGAGGGCAAAGGAAAAATATAAAAGAAATCACAAGAGAGAGGCAAAGAGTTTCCATCAGTGTAAATGTGTGTTTAAGTAGTGATGTGTTTTAAATGAGTTGGCCAAAGGGGAGGGTCAGGGAGGCACAATAACAAGATGTTCCAGTGCCAAGTTACCAAATTTCTCCCCAAGAGAGTGACGAAAAATAAAGTCTGAACATGTTTAATTGTTTTTTCTGTAACAAAGAGGCAAATTGATGAACAATGCTCCTGGCATTCTGGAAGCTTCAATCACTGGCAGCATGGTCACTCGGAGCATAGAAAATTTTTTAAAAAAGAAAAATCAATGCCTAGACCAGATCTACTGAATCCACTAGCAAATACAAAAAACACACACAAAAACTTTTATAAAGATGTAATTATATTATACACACATATACACATGTTTGTATAATATACATATATAATTGTATATAATGTGATTTATATATAAGCAAATATACATATCATATATATATGGTGTAATATATACATATATGTGTTTGTGTGTATATTATATGCATGTATGCTTATGTAATAATAATTAAGTAAAAAGAGTCATGAACTGAAAATGAGAAAGATAGGGAGGAATACAGGGGAGAGTTTGAATGGAGGAATCGGAATGAGGAAATAATATAATCATAATTTTATTTTTAAAATGAGCCCTTTAACCTATGGGTAGAAGAGAAAGCTTCAGCATTATATAACATCTCCTACCTTAAACATGTGTTTAGTGTTATATTATCAAATAGTTAGAGACATTGAGATAATGATGTATTCTATCTTTCCTTGCACTAAGTTTGAGTCCCACAAAGAGGACTGGAGTATGGGGAACTCACATACTAATTGGGAATTAAACAACAGTGATCTGGAGGCAGAGGGTTGAGTCCAAGAGGACCAGTGGCAGAGCAGTGAGATGTGAACGTTGTGTAAACAAGGCATGTTGAAACCACGTGGTCTTCCACGTTTATTTCTCTAGTGACATCTTTTCTCCTTCTATTGCTCATATTTTTTTCTTGAAAACTATTCATATTTATATCAATCTTTTATTTTGTTATATGTTTTCATTGTCAAAGTAAACTCCTCTGTACCAAATTAGATTTCTGTTGTGTCAAGTTGAGGAGAAATAAGTAAACAATGTCTAAATTAAAGTGCTAGATCTTAGAAATTAAAATATTATTAATAGTGTAAATAATGATAGTAATTAGTATTCATTTGTACTCTCTATGACACAGAGTCTATATACTGGGCCTTAGGGTTAATCACTCTGTACAGACCTTAGGGATAATCATTCTATGCACTTTAGTACTTAATGTTGATACACATGTCACATAAGAACTATTATTATCTCCATTACAAAAACAGGGACACTAGATTTCAGAGATAATCACAGGGTAATTTTAAGTGGTGAAACAGCCATTCAAACCAAAATATCTGGACTCTCATAGATTAAACCACTGTGCTCTTCTGCTCAGCTGAAAACAAACCCTTTCTATTATTTTATCACCTTAATATTGAAACAGAAAACCATAAAGAATGAGGCTAGAAGAGACTTGCAAACAAATTCAACAGTTATTAATATCTTTTAAACTAAAGCATATAACTTCAGCAAAATATGACTAAATTTGGTAACAATGCACAAATCTAGTGTCTTCAGTATTTTGAACATGTTAATGTTCTTACTGTATTGTAATTCATGTAACATTGTTACAATTTTATTTTTGCTTCATCTTTACCTTCTCCCTATCAAATGAGTTAGGCAGTATTATCAAAATTATGCTCATAAGAAAAGTAAGTACTAAAAGATTAGTATATTACAGATATTTTTAAGAAACACTATAATTACTTTGAAACCTGTAAACCTGATGTTCTTCTCTGTTCATTATTTTCTACAAATTAAGATAACTCTAATCAATTCTATTCAAAAGGTTATAATTGATCTATTGTTCCATTAATAGCAGGAATGAATGGCATACCTGTCCCTTCCTGTGGTGGAATAATTTTGATTTTACTAATTATGGTCTGGTATTATGTAACGGCCCGTTCTTCTGATCCAGTCTACAGGTCAGGGTCTAGCAAGAGAGAGAGTGGGGGTGAGAGAAGCGAAGATGGAGACAAGACAGAGGGTCTGATCAAGTCTTGTTTATTGAAAGGAAATCCTGGGTATTTATACCCTTTACCACATGCCTTGCCCTCGTGGACAAGCACAGATGAAGGCACTACGTCATGTGCCTTGCAGTGTGGCGACCACGTGCACCTTGCAGCTGGGGGCACTAAACAGCAAAACAAGATATGTAAGAAAAACAAGATGTTTATCAGAGTGTGCTCAGCTGTTGTGAGCTGTTGAAAACAAGTCTCTTGTCAGGGTATCTGGCCTGAGATGGCTGCAAAGATGATAGCCACTTTCGGCTAGAAGTTGGCTCCCAACAGTATTATACTACTATCTCCAATATCCTCTTCTATCTGACAAAACATGTTTTATCATTGGCATATTAGAATCTATTCTTTAGTTCCACATTAGATTGATAGATATAATGAGACTATAGAATGGATTATATTCAATTGTGAAAGGAACTCTCTAGTGATAAAGCCCCTCTTGTGGGTTCTTACAGCACTAGCCCAGAACTTTCCACAAATGTCTTTGCCTCCTGGCTTCCACTTGTTCAGTTAATCCTCCTATAAACAGTAACATTTAAGGAGATACTATATCTTTTTTTAATATAGTGATATTGTGTCCATCGTGCAATTAACACAGTCGCTGCTCTTATTGATGGATCTGTCAACATATGGAAACGTTGACAAAACAAGAAAACACAGGTTCACCACAAGCCTGCATATATTGTGACCTCTGTTAATACAGAACAAAATGTCCCTAAGTGACTGAAAAGGAACTATAATATTGTCAACAACCATGTGAACAGTATAAAGATTTTCTCCTCCACAGATCATCATTCTATCTAAATGATGATTCCAACACTTGTGAAGACATATGATCTACCCATGTTTTACACTAAATTGTTGTTTAGTTTTTGTTGTTTTTGAAATTTTTAGATATGTAGGTCAGAGTGGGCTCATGATCTTCTTATCGGAGAGTACTCTGGGCTGGAATTTTACAGCCATACATTATCACTCCTGCTCTAAACAATACCTAATGGAGGAAGTTATGTTCTAGGCCATTTTAAGCCACTATGTTTATGGTAATCTGCAGTTCAACAATCGATAGAAAACATGTGTAATGCAGAGAAATCAACTTTGATTTTTCTTACATGCTTAAATTTGAAGTTGTTTGAATTAAATTTGAAATTATTATAAGGAGTTAAATCCAAAATGCCTGAAAAACAATCATTAGCTTTTGAGAAAAGTTGTTTTAAGACACAAAATTATATTCCAGTACATTTTTAACAAACCTGAGAGATGTTGACTTACATATGTATAAAAGAAAACATGTGACGCAAATTATGAGGTAAAACTAATTGATTGGTTCAAGATATAGAATTTATTCTATATTCTAAAATTTCCAGAGAAACAGGCCCTTTTCTGTCAAGAATTCAGACCACTACATGGTCTGAGAATGTAAATCACTACATCCATGTTCTTCAGTGAAGCTTTCCAAGTTTCCTTTTACAAACTGTTCTTTAGTGATGGTGACTTTTAACTCTGAAACACTTCCTATGGTACCATGCTTGAAGATTCATAGACCCAAAGTCTGTTGAATTTCTGTACACATGGCCAAATTCCAGCCAAATGTTTGCCTATAAAAATTATCAAGGGCGCTGTGCTGTCTAATGTCTTCAGTGATTTACATCTGAATGCATTCCTGTTTCTTATAAGGAATTATTTTACATGTTGAACAAGTTAGGTGTATACTTTACTATGGAGTCTCAGGTCTTCCTTATTTAAAGATTATTTTTTTAAAGACACAGTATTCTTGTCCTAAATAAGACAATCCTGGGTTTTAAAACTGGCAAGAGATTTTATCCTTACTTTTTTTTCTAATAAATGACCTAAGGAAATGAGCAGAGGATGAGTGTAAGGAGGAACCCTGTCTGTAATTTTTTCAAGTTAATGGAAAACATTAAGTCATTTGGCTCTGGCATTGGGTTTATTAAACTTGTATAAGTGGCTCTTCACAGTCCTTGCTTTTGATGCACTTACTAGAAGAATAATTTCTCATAGCTGTTTCCTCACTGTGAAGGAACAGCAGAAGCAAGAACCTCTTGTCTTACTATAAGATTTGAGAATACAGAAACTATACACTTTGTCTTCTCTTTGGTAACTTCCTCAACTTAAGTATTAGATTAAGTTACATAGATAATTTTATGTCCTTATGGAAGAATTCTATAATTTTAATACCTATAGGTTACATTTGGGCTATAACTTCATTGCCTAGATTCTACATCCCAGATGTTGCTTTGTTATAAAGGTGACATAATTAAATAGCTTCAATCTGACATCTTCAGATAGGACTTGCAACACTTTATTCATATGTGCAGCCAGCTCTCTTTTGAGAGTCTTCTGCTCTTTTCAGGACATATGACATGGTTTCTTCCTTGTCTTATATTCTCTTATGTTGATGTTCTGGTAAGGAGGTGAGTTGATGGATTTTCTTCACTTCTTTATAAAACTCACTTCTGGAAGAAACATCAAAGTGCATAAACTTTTTAATTCTACGTAAGAGGTAAAGTTTTATAAATTAGAGTTTAAATTTTCCAAACTAAGAATTACTGTAAAGTATAAGAGCTGCTTCCATATGAAATCTATTTTGGCTTTAATTCTGAACATTTATTTTTTTTTCAAGACTTTCTAAAGTGACAATTAGTCATTCAATATCCCTTGAGATTGCTTCACATCTCTTTGACAGCACAGACTTGTCACTTGGGTTCAGTTTCATTAATGTGAATGTTTCAGCTTACTTTATCTTTCTAACAAAGGTAATTAAGATGGAATGCAGTATAAAAATCTGATGTTGGATGTATATGTAGAGTGTACAAGTATTTTGGATAAAATGAACAAAACCAATATTTTGACAAATTTCAGGGTCTGTTTGTGTCCTAAGACTACCATCACACTATATATACCAAATGAACTTAGCAGTCTTCCTCTTCATGAAGATGAAAGTTTATTGGCGTGTCTTGGATCCTGGCACAGATTGTTTCCTTTCTCTAGAATAGACATAATGACAGCACCACAGACTAGGCACTGAACACTCCACACAAATTGATTTTATTACTTGTGGGTATAAGTGTTTGGCCTAGAAAAGTATACCACATTTACAAGCATATACATATCACTAAATGAATACTATTAGATAAGCAAAAAATCGTGTAGATGCCAGAATTTTTGGTCCTATAGGTGTCAGCTTGTTCATGGAAAAACACCCTCAAATGTCTTAGAAAGGTAAACAATTTTATTAGCTATCACAACAGATTTGAAGGTCCCTTATCCTGCTGCTACTTTCAGGGACGATAGCTACACTAGTGTGAATAAACACAGTCCCAATTTGATACTTGAATTGTATATTTCCTTAGATTATCCCTATGTTTCATTTGCTTTGTATTTTACTGGACTACAGTAGAACCTTGAAAAGGAAATGAAATGCTGCTTTGAAGGTTTGTGTTATTTTAATTAAAGACACCTTATCACAATATAGGCTGGTGTTTTAGCAGTCCAAATCCTCTCTCTCTCTCTCTCTCTCTCTCTCTCTCTCTCTCTCTCTCTCATATGTCTTTAGCACAAAACACGAACTCATTTCATCATTTGCCATCACCTTTATTTTGATAATTGTGTTTGAGACAAAACTAGGAATTTGGTGCTATTTATACATACTTTTCTGATGATCCTTTCTGATATGGTGCTCTAAAGTAGTTCTATTCAAATTCAAACATTCCCTATTGATGAAAAATTATTAAGACCTAAAATTAACAAATCCAAGTAGCTTTAGGAAGTTCCTGAGACTGACCAGATTCATTAGACTCTTCCATCCCCCAAAGTTACAAAGAATAAAGACTGCTAAGTGTCACTGTCAGATAAGCCCAGAGCTTAGAATAAATAAAGCAAACCAAGATGAAAAAAGACTCTCAGTCAAGCCTAGAAGTCTGTCAGAAAGAGAAACCAGGTAACCTTCAGAGAAAAATCATAGACCAACAAAACTTACTGGAGGATACGCATACCAACTGAACCACTTGGAAAGGACACTCTCTAGGTAGTTTAGTTGCTTATGAGCTGTGTTATATGCTCCATGTTTTAAGCTTTCACCTATAATGTGACAGAGTCTGATGATACATCTGCCTTTGAGTCACTTATGTTTCTGTGATTAACCCCTCACCCATATTACTGGATGTTATGACCAAGACAGCTCAGTCAGTCAACAGATTCTCCAGCTCAGGAGTGAGGATTAAAAGAAAAAAGACAATTAGACAATATTGTAGCATGACCCCAGCCATTTCTGAGACTGAAGGCTGAGGCAGGTTTATTTTTTTCTATTTATTTTTAAACCATTTTAATTACATGCTGGTTTTTAGGTCAGTTCTAGGTTGAAGAACTAGCAATACAATAAATGCAAATAGTCAAGGAACAAGCAAGGCAATAAGCAAAGTCCCATGATCACTCTGGTGATGACACCAGCCAGTATGGACAAGATCATTATAACAAATGACAGCTCATACTAAGGAGAATGTAGAGTAAGAGAAACAATCATCCATTGCTGATGAGACTTCAAGCTTGTATACCCACTAAAGTAATCAGTGTGAGGGTTCCTCAGGAAGTTGGTAATAGATCTACCTCAAAATCCTGTTACACTTAACTCCAATAGATGTTTCATTGTACTACAGAGATTTTTGCTCAACTATATAGGTTGGTGCTCTATTCATAGAAGATGAAATTTGGAAACAGCCTAGATATCCAATATGGATGAATGAATAAAATACATGTGGTTCATTTACACAATGGAAAATTGTGCAGCCAGTAGAAAATGGAATCATGAAACTTGCATGCAAGTGATTAGAGCTAGAGAAAGTCATCCTGAGTAAAGTGCCTTAGACTCAAGAAGGCTAATATTATACATATTTGGATGTTAATTGTAAAACTTCTGTAAAAAGGCTATAATCCATATAAACACAGAGGTTCAGTATAACAAAATGGGCAGGATCTCCTAGGTAAGAGAAATTGAATAAATAGTTACTGATAGACCTGTTAGGAACAGAATTAGAGAATTAATAAACATTGAGGAGAGTAATGTGATGGAGGAGGGAATACAGAAAGGGAGCTAAATCTAAAGTTCTGAATGAGGGGTCTTATGCAATCATAATATAGTAGAAGCTTCCTAAAATGTGTACATATATTAAGTGAATCTAGATAAATAAATAAATAAATAAATAAATAAATAAATAAATAAAGAGGTATTTGGAGCCCTGATCAGAAATTTTTCATACCAAATGAAGCTTTCAGTGCCAGAAATAACTTACATCTAATCCAGTTAATTGTCCAAAGAATCCCTCAAAAAATCTAGACTATTGTAAGCTGTTCTCTACAAACTGACTGTAAGGCCCTATTGCTAAAGATAGAAACTAAACAACTCATTGAACACAGAGAAGTCAAGCTGATGCTTATGCAGAGCCTTTACACCTACAGATTATTCTTCATTTTTCTAGAAGGTACTATGTAAACTACAAAAGGAGAAAGATAAACACCAAGCCAGCTTGGTGTTTCAATGATGACCTGCCTGCAAGATGCACTAGTTAGTGTCACAAACCTTATGACCTAATGCAATAGTGGCACAAAATTAATATCAGATTGAACTGAAGGCCCACTCCAGGAGATGGAACCCATTCCTACCACTGCTGTGTGGCCAACAACCTGAGACTAATTAGACCACAGATCTATGAGAAAACCAGAGAATACTGTTTTGCTAAATGAATGTAGCTATAAAATGACTTCCAAAGAACATTCTGCTGTAGTCTTAGACCAGTCATCAAAGAAGCATCCTTTGGCAGTTGATAGGAGCATGTACAGTGACCCTCAGCCAGACTACTTCAAAAACATAATCTTGGTGCACTCAGTCCTAAATAGGGTGTCTGTATTAAACTCCTTCTTTCAGAGCTCCTATATCCCAATACAAAATGAAATCAAATAGTATCTTTGGAGATCTTTTCTCTCATAGCCCTTGGTGAGGACAATATTTTTAACTTTATATGTTATTTGCATATACATTATCACTTCCAGTTTTGTATTTTTATGAGATTTCTGTGTGTATCAATGTGTATGTTTGTCTATTTATATGTCTATATGTATGTGTGTCTGTGTGTGTGCATGTGTGTGTGTATGTATCTGTCTGTTCTGTTTGTGTTTGTGTCTTTATGTGCTTTTTCTTTGACTGCTTTTATTCTGTTCATATGTTTGCTATAGTTTAATCTCATTTCATTAGTATTATTTGAATGCTTGTTTTCTAATGAAAGCAGAGTGTATGGATTGGGATGGGGTAGGAATTGGGCAGACCTTGGAAAAGTTGAGGCATAGGAAACTATAATTAGAATACATTGTACCAAAAAACCTATTTCAATTATAAAACAGAGGAATAAAATAAAATTTTATATATATATATGTATATATATATGTGTGTATATATATATATATATATATATGTGTGTGTGTGTGTGTGTGTGTGTGTGTGTGTGTAATATATGTAAAAGTTTAATATAAGAACAATTGGCTTAATTTCCATTGTGTTATTATGTCTGACTTTTAATTGAAATGAAAAACAATCTAATTTTAAAAAAATCGACAAAGATGACAACAGTATGATGTTAATGAAGATGCCCTTATTCTTAGGGAATTACTCCAAGTTAAAATATTCCATTATGGAGGAAGCTCATTCAGGCTCAGGAAATTCTAAAATAATTCTCCTTAAAATTCTTGTAATAAACAACTCAAAAGTCTCAAGAAATTCCTTCCTTAAGTTTCAGAGTTGTATAAGATACTTCTCTTCATAAAGTCACATGAGCAGTAAGGACTGCTGTCAAGCTATTATCCCAGTTGCCACTCTGCTTAAAAGGGGTGCTGTCTAGAGCTCCGGCCTTCCAGCTGAGGCCGTTATCCACACTGGGTTGGGATTTTAGTAATATAGCTGCATTTAGGTCACTCCCTTTCTTCTCATTTGTATTCCTTCTAGTAACCCTGATGGATGCATTGCTTCACCAAGTGATGGTCTGGTGCCATCATTGAACTGAGCTCTATTCAGTCCCCTATCTGGGATAAGTAGACTAGTATTTAGATTCCCTGGGAATAATTCCACTAAACATTTCCCAAATAGTGCCAAAGCAAAATAAGTTTTCTGTCTTCAAATTTCCTTTTGTATATATGTAAAACATATTTACTTTCAACTTTGAACAAAAATATTTTCATTTTGACAATGAAATGAAGCAAAATAAAATTTGAAGGTTTTAATAACCAATTGTTTATGCTATATTTTAAACATTTAATTATATATGTTTATATAAATACATTCAGCTTGAAATATATAAATATCTACTTAGCTTAATTTTATATTTATTTATTTATTTGTTTGTTTACATCTCAAACAATGCAACCCCTCCTGGTGTCCCTCTCAGAGAGACCATCCTCCATAGTCCCTACCTTTCTCTTTTGAGAGGGTTGGGCCCACCTGAATATCCTCCCACCTGAATACAGTCAAAGTAGCCCTGTTAGGGAACTGACACAACAGTCAGGTTACAGCTTTAGGAATAGCCTCCATTTCAGTTTTGGGGGGCCCACATAGAGATTGAGCTACACATGTACTACATATATGCACGGGGCCTGATTACAGTCCATGTGTGTTCTTTGGTTAGTGGTTAAGAGAGCTTTGAGAGTTCCTAGAGTTCTAGGTTAGTTGATTTTGTTGGCCCACTTGTGGGGTTCCCATTCCATTCAGGGCCTTTGATACTTCCTCCAACTCTTCCATAGGAGTTTCTGTACTTAACTGTGGCTGTTTCAGTCAGTTGCTGCATAAACCTGTTATAGGATGGTTATGCTAAGCTTCTATCTCCAGATATAGCAGAGTCTGATTAATAATGTCAGGGATTGGTGCTTGCCCATAGGCTAGGTTTCAATTTGGGTAGTTATTGGTTGGCCATTCCTTCAGTCTCTGCTCCATCTTTGTCCCTGAATTTCTTTCAGACAGTACAAAATTTGGGTCAAAAGTTTTGTAGATAGGTTGGTGTCTTTATCCCCCACTGGGGGTCCTCTTTGGCTATAGGCGGTGGTCTCTTCACGTTCCTTATCCCCACGGTTAGACCTCTAGGCTAAGGTTACCTGCATTGACTACTAGGTGTACTTTTAAAACAGTAAGATACAAGTAGATTTAAAATAGGAACATGTAAATATTGTGAGGTTGCCTCTCATTCTTCTATTTTTCTTTTTCTCTCTTTTTGTTTTTTGTTTTAGACTGTAGGCTGATCTCACTGTGTGTTGGGGTATAAATATAGATTGTGGAAAGAGCTTTACTGGATGCCAAGGTATAAATACAGATTTTGGGAGGAGCTTACTGTCTTCCAGGTATAAAAATAGCATGTGAGAGGTGCTTACTGTATGCCAGGATATAAATACAGATTGTGGAAGGAGGTTATTGTGTGCTGTAGTGTACATACAGATTGTGGGAAGCACTTTTTGTGTCCCCTGATGTAAATATATTTTGAGGTTATATCTTAAAGTTGCTTGGGTTAGAAGGTAATCTAGAGAATGTTGGTTGGACTGGAGAGTTTTATGTCAAATGGACACAAACTAAAGTCATCTGAGAGGAGGGAATGACAATGGCAGAAATGGCTCCATAAGAACATGCTGTAAGTCTCTAGGGCACCGTCTTAATTAGTAGTTGATAGTGATGTACCCACGCCTTTGTTTGGTGGTGCCATCCCTGGGCTGGTGGTCCTTGGTTATGTAAGAAAGCAGTCTGAGAAAGGCATGTACAGTAACCCAGGAAGCAGCACCTCTCCATGAACACTACATCAGCCTCTGACTCCAGGGCCCTGACCTGTTTGAGTTAATGTTCTTACCTTCTTTGTAATTAAGAGTGATATGGAAGTGTAAGTCAAAGAAGATATCTCCCCAACAACGTGCTTTAGTCATACTGTTTAATCAGAGAAATAGTAACCCTATCTAATACAGCAGTGCTAAGAGGTAGTGGGGACCCCAGTAATGAGTCCTATTGGAATATCAATCGGTCACTCACTGGGGAATTTACCATTGGAAGAGACATAGCTTTCTCAGAACATGGAAGCTTCCTAAAAGTGATTATTTTATTAAAGTGAGGCTTGTTACCAAAGCCCATCTTTGGAATGTATTTCTTTTTATGCATTCTTGTCATTCTGATGTCTGTAATTTTGTCATTCCAAGAGACCATAAAAGATGTTTCTTTCTCTATCTGCTCTTGGACTTATACAGACAGTAAACTGTTTTTTCTTTCTTTTTTCTTTTCTTTATTTAACTAAAATATTCTTTATTTTAACAGCACAAAGTGGCCAGATACACAAGAACCATGTCGATTTTGGAATTAAGTAAAACCACTATAGAATATTGTACGAATGACATTCCATTATCCTTGAACATCAATTCTGTGTACATAGTAAAGTGGATATGCCCTGGGTTGTGTTTGCCACCAAAGGTCTTTCATTATTACATTTATAGAATTCTCTTTAGATAGTAACTTGTGGTCCTTTTTAAATATATAAAGCATTTTCATATGTTAACTGATATATTGAAGGAAAAATTAAAATGTCTTATTGTCAAAATAACAAAACCGTAACATTTTTTTAAATGTCTACCTTCAAGGTCTTTCATACTTACTCCTCATTGATTTACTCATTCATTTCATTTTTTGGTAAATAATGCTTTAATTTCAACAGTGGGGAGATGGAACCTGAAGAGAGCACCTCCAGTAAATAGATATGGCTCTTGACTGAGGAATGAGGCTACTCACACATGTTAAAACTTTTGACCCAGAATTGTTCCTGTTTAAAGGAAATGCAAGTACAAAAATTGGAATGTAGACTGAAGGAAAGTCCATCCAGAGACACCCTAACTTGGTGTGCAGACTCCAAACCCTGACACTACTGCTGATGCCAAGATATGCTTGCAAATAGGAACCTGGCATGGATGTTCTCTGGGAGCTTCTGCCAGCACCTGATTGAGACAGATAGATATACTAACAGCCAACCATTGGACTAAGCCAGGAAAGCCCTATGTAAAAGTTAGGGGATGGACAGAAGGAGCTGAATGAGATGGCAACCACATAGGAAGAACAACAGTATCAGCTAACTGAACCATTCAGAGCTCTCAAGGACTAATCCACCAACCAAAGAGTATTCTTAGCTCATAGGCTGGTTCATTCCCCCACTACCTTCCCCTCTGCTACATTGATTTGTTTGACCTCAGTGGGAGGGCATGTGCTTGGTCTTGTGGAGGCTTGGTGCTCAGAGAAGGGGGATGCTAAAGGGATGAGGTGGGACTGGGTGAAAGGGTATGTGAGCACTCACTTAGAGGCAAAGGAGAGGGGGATAAGTTGAGATTCATGAATGTGTCCCCAGGAAGGAGAACAATGTTGAAAATGTAAGTAAAGAAAATAAATTTAAAAAGAAACTTAATAAAATGAAATAAATAAAATGTGTTTATGTCATTCATTTTCTTCTTCCCTTTCCTCTACCTAACCTCTCCATGTCATTTCCTCATTCTTTATTTTCTTCACAATCATTTTTGTATGTTATCTGACATGCTTGGGTATTTCACTTTCCTCAGTACTGGCACTTTGGAGCACAATATCATTAAGCATGTATTCTAGGGTCTTGTTTCTGACATTACGATTACATTTACCTTTCTTCTTTCAAGATGTTCTCTGAAAGGGGCTAAACATGAATCATAATAATTTCTGTCTTAATTATTTTTAATGATCAGGAGTGGAAGTCTGCAGAGTAAAATTAAATCTTGCAGTAATACAGCCTCATGTCATTAGAACATGTGGTTGATACCTAACATTGCTTTAACCTCAGTATACTCATTTTTGTGCAACTTCCTTTCTCATTCATCTCATTCATTCACAAGCATCTATTTCAACAACTATATCACTATTAGGTTCAATCCTACAAAAGTTAAGAGTCCAGAAAACATTAAAATGTCCCACATAATAAAAAACTTCAATAAATTGCTCCATATTCAAATCATTTCATTACTCCCAATAATACTATATCTGCTCATGAACCTTTTCTTACTTTCTCAATATGTATTTTCCTATCCATTTTTGGAAAGTACCACACATTAAATGCCTTCAAAAATACAAGTGTATTAATTTACAATTTGTAGGTTACAAATATAATAATCTATGTGGGCATTGACACTATCTATAATAGTGTGTGTGTGTGTGTGTGTGTGTGTGTGTAACTACAGTAGAGAATTTATTATTTATTTCTTTAATTACAAAGGGAATTAATTACTTTAATTCTTCAACAATAGGGAAACTGGCAATTCTAGTTATAAAACTATGTTCTCATATTTTGATAGTTGCCTGAAAATGGTAAGACATAGGTGCTAAAACTACTAAGATTCCTGACTCTTGATAATTTTACTCTTCCTATAAGACCAAAAATTGTGAGCCACCTTCTCAAATTTCTTTCCATTTTGTCTCTTCTGTGGTGGACTTTCTATACTATCAGTTCAGAAACTGTTTGTCTGATTTTTAATATATTATGATTGTGTTAGAGTATAGAGAGAATATCTTGTGCATTGTATGGATGCATCATCTGTCAACTGAAGAGCCTACGGCTTATTGCTTAGTTAGGTAAGGGGAGGTAAAACATCTGGGATATATTAAGGCATGGTGGTCATTCTTGGAAGATGTGAGGAGAGAGAAACAGTACCTGAGCAAAGGTAACACATAGCAATCTCTATCATAAGATCTATAACAGTAATTATATATTTCAAGTATTTTCTTAGGTAAGGACCTATAATTGCAATTTCTGGTATTAAGAAACAAATTTGAATGTAGAAAGCTGCAATGCATATGTAAGGTATGCTCTGATACTTACAGAGGAACAAACCCATCGAAATATCTACATCCTTCTCTCTCCTATATCTCTCTACACAGCTTGCTTCTCCTTTCTTCTTCTCTGAAATAAATTAAATTTCCTATCAATTCTCATGTACATTCTATACTATATTTTTTTCTTAGACAACCATAATTTAATGAATCTCCAGATTAATTTCCATATTAAATTAGGAACCTATTTTCTGGCCATGCACTTATCATTCACCCAGAAACATCCTTCAGTGCAATCTAACTTGAGCTCATTAGCTTTCTCAGTACCTTCTTTCCCTATATACTTATCCTAGTGGGTAGAAAATCATTACCAAAGCAGAAACTTTTGTATATTCCATGTGTTAGTATTACAACTATTCTTCTGATAGGCCTCATTCTTCACACAGAAATTTAATCATTCTATGTGTGTTGTCAGTCTTGTAAATAATATAATTCTGGAACTTTACCTAGAGTTAAAACGTATGGAAGATTAAGCTCTACCATTAAATTTCATTTTTTTGAAATGAAGAAGACGAAAAGGCTTACAATTTCATAAAGGCATACATGGTGACTTTTAACTGGATGTAACCCTTTTACCTCATGTTAGACTTGATCTTGAAATTTGAGAGAATAAGATATCATATAAAAATTTTAGGTTATATACCCACACATGATAATAAGCATATGTTAGAATGTTTTAGACAAATATATTATAAACAAATAAAATATTTAAGCTGGAGAGATGGCTCAGCAGTTAAGAACACTGACAGCTCTTCCAGAATCCTAGAGTTCAATTCTCAGCAACCACTTGATGGCTCACAACTATCTCTAATGGGATCCAATGCCCTTTTCTTGAAGACAGTGACAGTGTACTCATGCACACAAAATAAATAAACCTTTAAATATATATAAACTATTTATAATAGAATACAAACTGAATATAGACATATATAAAAGATGGACAGTGAAGTAGAGGCATAAAATATTATGCATATTTATGTGTACAAACCATTATAAACCATTGGTGTCAGATGACAAAACCTCAAAATACTGTAAGTAATATTTGAACCTGATATTTTATGGGTTTAAAGATGTTCCTTTTCAATTAAATTGTATAACTAAATAGCATTATGTCCATGGTTAATAAATGTATGTAGATAAGTAGTATAACAAGCATATATTGAACCTAATCAGAAACATTAGTATTTATATTTTATATTACCTCTGAAAAATCAGAAAATCTCAAACATGGAAAGGAAAACAAAATATACCATGTATAGAAGATGACAAGATGTATACTAAGCATTTAGACACCTGATCAAATATTAGGTTTCCCTCCAAAATTTAACTTTTACTTTGACAAATTTAGAATGTACAAATATAAGCAATTTATTTCTTCTCATATTTTTAAAAATTGTAGAACTGTTATTAGTTGATAAATAATTTCATTATGATAATTTATAATAAATGTTCACTACATTCAACATTCTACCTCAGATGTTAAGAAATGCCTGTGATTTATATTTAAGATATAAAACTTGTATCTAATTGTGAGCTAAAACAATTACTGACATGGAAAAATATGTCTACTCAAATAATAATGTCATATATATTAAAGGAATAATAATAAAATTTCTGATTGAATTCAAAGTTTACACTTCAAGATGAAATTCATTCTTGACATAATTATTAGATCAAGAACCTACAGCTGGACTGGCCATAGGCCCTCAAATAGAATCTACTTCTATTATTCTGTTAAGTTAACATAATATAAGACCCCTAAGTTTCAATTTTATACACAAAGGCCTGAGCATTTCTTAACACTTATAAGAGAATTTTCTTTTGGTACTACAAGCAATTAATAGAGACCCAAAAAGAACATTGTGCATAGAATAAAAGACTGGAGTACTCAGCTCTTAGTGGGATGGGGAATATATATATATATATATATGTGTGTGTGTGTATATTTATATATGTGTGTGTATATATATATATGTGTGTATATATATACATATATATACATATATACATACATATACATATACATATACATATACATATACATATACATATACATATACATATACATATATATATATATATATATGAATGATAGTCCTTTTCCCAAGTCTCAGTGATCACAATGGAAGAGGAATACAGAATTTTAAAAGCCATAAGTAATATTTATTTGAAATGAATCACTATCCATTGGACACGACAAAGCTGTTGAATCCATGATTCCACAGTGGCAGTAATCTCAAGCATAAGCCTTGAACAAGATCAAGCCAGCCTTAAACATGACATGGACAGGGAAAAGATTCAGCAAGTCCTGTCCCAAGCTGAGTGACTTTTGGCAATCTATGGGAAAGAGGGAATCATTTAACTCACATATATCACAGCTAAAAGGCTCTCCATGCTCCAGGGGGTAGATGGATTAAGATGAGAGAGAGAGAGAGAGAGAGAGAGAGAGAGAGAGAGAGAGAGAGAGAGAG
>NW_021604565.1:1769859-1818300 GCF_004785775.1 Grammomys surdaster | reverse complement strand
GAGAGAGAGAGAGAGAGAGAGAGAGAGAGAGAGAGAGAGAGAGAGAGGAAGAGAGAGAGGGAGGAAGAGAGAGGAAGAGAGAGAGAGAAAATGAAGTTCATGGGTTTATATAGGAGGAACTGAAGGAGAGGGAATGAGGAGCAAATTTAATAGACGTGTGAAAGTCTCAATTAGAAACAACCAAAACAAAACAAACTTGCAAATATTTCATATGAAAAATTTTTTTAAAGATTTTCATAACAAGTTCATAAAAATGTAATATTATGCAAGTCATTTAATTTCTAAATATGGTGAAAAACAAATATATATATATATATTACATCTGGGACCTCTTGTAAAATCAACCTCTCATTTATCACTGTGAGCCTTTTCATGGTTCAGGGCAATGAAGACATCAATTATTATTATAACTATGTAGTCAGTACTCACAGAAATTCAGATCATAAAAGCCTAATTCTCCAATCTGCTTACATGTTAGCCTGATAAAAGTCTGCATTTGGAAAATTTCATTTATGTATCTGGAATAGGTAATTATTTTCAGAAGGTATTTTTTCTCTACTATATCTTGAACTTCTTATCATATAAGGCATAATCGGTGGCCTCATAATTACAGACATATTACTATATAATAAAGTAGGCTTAAACATGCTTTCTTGATTTGAAAAGATTTAATAGAACATCATGGCAATAATATCAGAGTTCAGCTTTTAAACCTCATATTATTCTCTTAATGGCAATGAGATTGAAGATCACAACTTATGTTTCCACAATTATGAATGATTATGCAACATGATTCTTATACACTTCCTTGTCACTTTAATCAATTAGGTCATCTCCATATCAATACATGTAGTTGAAGAACAGTGATGTAAAACTAGAATAATGTAATCAATTCTAGAAAGTCATCCTTTAAAATATAACTATATTTCAAACTTTTGACTGACCTTTAAAAATGTGTTATTTAAAATCTGATAGTAATTAATGACATTGAAAGTTAAACATTGTATTTTTGAGATATTGTATTTTTCAGATTTAAAAGTCTGAGCCAGGGCAGGTAGTTTTTTCTTCCTGTTACCTGCATATTCAAATGTAGAACTTCAGTTTGTTCTCGAGTACCATGTCTGCCTGTGTGACTTCATGCTTTCTACCATGCAAATAATGGACTAAGTGTCTAAAACTGAAAACAAGTTCCAAGTAAATACATTCCTTTATAAAAGTTTCTTGTAATCATGGTGAATCTTCCCAACAATAGAACATTGCTGGAAACTAAGTTACTATGTTACTTAAACTTACATCGTTTTGTAGACTACCTGTTGGCATATGTATGGAGAAGGTGAAAAGTTTTAAATAAGATAGATTCATGAAGGTCTCTTCCATGATAATATCAATGCCTTAAGTAATAATAGACATGTTTAATGACACACATATAAGAAATAATTTAATGAAGTCAATTTCAGTTTTAAATCTTACTCTTTCACAAATAGATAATATTGTGATTTTTTTATTAGTTCATAATGAAGAGCACTATGCTTTGTAACATAGAAATAATAGCTCTAATCTAGCCATTCTAGTTCCAAATAAAAGGCTTTCCAAGTTATTTCATATTTAAGCATCATTTTTTACATGTGCTTCTGTCTGAAGTTCTCCTTTACATCTCTCATTAAAAGTTAAGATTCTTTCCACAAAGGACTAATATATAAGTTTGGATGAAAGAAATAATGGCAAGCCTCTTCACAGAACTGTAGTTAAAGGAAGTCTTGAAATGAATTAGAACCCACTCAAAGCTCTTTTGATTAAAAATTTTCTAACCTTCCACACATTTAAGTTGCTTATTTTGAGTTCAGATTTCTCCTGTTCAATCTCAGTCATAACTGTTGTAATGGAAAACTACTAAAGAACCAAATATTGAATGAATTTTTTCAAACAGAAACGTGACTTAAATTGTGAAATCAAAAATTGGAATAAAATATGTAATGCATTTTGAATATCTAGCTAAATATTTTTAGCACCAATTGATTTGTTACCTTGTATTCTCTTGCCTAAAACTAAGTTTTAAAGGTCTTAAAACAGTGTAAATAATAAGAAACCATTTTTGTTTGACACTTTTAATAAAGCTATAATAAGCAAAAGTTCTGTGGGAGCAAAACATGATTAATCATGAAATTATAAGTTAGAATTATTGTATCTTGTATCATATCTACAGAGGTACATTTAAGAAATGCATTTTTAGGCAATTTTGTATGTTATATTTGAAAAAAATAAACCCTGTAAGTTATATAACACAAGACTAAATAATGTGTGTTTGAATATGTAAATTGTATAACCCATTGGTCTTATAGCAATCATGCTCAAAAACAGCACAATATTATATCAAGCACAAGAGAAAAACAGCATAAACTATAAACAGGATGAAGCAGAATGTGTAGGAAGCTGCTGTTCATGTTGCAGAGCTCAGTACATGAGATCAACATCCTAAAAGTGGCTCTTTGTTGACTGAAAAATCTTGACCTAGAAGAGTACTCCATATTAGTTCCTCCACAGTCCTCTAAACACAATCAAAATAACACTTAACTAACAAATAGTAATTGCATATTATTTTCTTAAGAAATAACATAAGAAATTAAGACAACCTTCTAAATTAAGAAACGATTATAGTCATGTAACTGATTTAATAAAATAAAGGCTCTTAATTATAATTACTAGTTATTTTTAAAACTGTAGTTTTGAAATGAGTACTGGAACAGAATTTTCTATAGAACTTTAACATATTGTTTTTGAGAAAGATGAAAAATAATAAAGAAACACTTAAATATTAAGCACATGACACAGAAGTTAGCATTTGACTTTTCCTTTTCAAAGAATTGGGGTGCTACTCTGTCCTCTTCTTCCTCCTTCTCTACCCACTCTGTTCCTTTTTTATCTCTCCTTTTCTCTGGTTATCTTTTACTGTCCTGTCTCTATCTCTCACTCCTTGTCTCACTTCTTCTCTACCTCCCCCCTCTTCTCTCTATGAAGTTTTCACTGTGTAACTCTTCTTGGCGGGTAGACCAGGCTGACTTCAAAGTCACAAAAATTTGCCTCACTCTTTCTCTAGAGTGCTAGGATTAAACGTGTGTACTGCCACAGTTGATATGTTTTCCTTTCATGGGATAAATACACTTCTTCATACCTTATCTCTGTGGACTATCTTATACACCATCTCTATCATGTAGCAGATTTCTCTATAAATATATTCTTTCACAAATGAATTTTTTTGTTTATCTCTGGGTAGGTGAGGTTAGTGGATAGGTCGGGAAACACCTTGTCAGAGGCAAAGAGATTAGGGAATGGGGTGAAGAAATCTGGAAGGGGGACTGGAAGAGGGGGAGGTAACATTTGGAATGCAAATGAATAAAATAATTTTTAAAAGAAAAAATGTCAAATATTCTTTCAAAAGATAAACATATATAATTTTGAGTGTGATTATCATATATGAAGATAATGGTGTGCCTGTGTATTATTCAGTGAATACCAAAATCAAAATAGTAAACACTTCTATTACTCCCACTATCCTATGTGGAACATATCATATGTGTTGCCTAACACACTATAATTTGACTGGATATTTTGGAATATTGATTTCATTAACAGCATTCACTGTGCTGTTCATTAGAATTTCAGAACTCATGCCTTATATCCTTGAAACTTACATTTACTTTTCTCAAGTTCTTTCATTCTAACCTCCTTGCAATAATCACTTTCCGGTTTCATTCAGTCCTATATTTTGATTTTACAGGTTAAACCATTGTCTTTCTCAGTCTATCTTATTTTCATTTTGCATAATATGCTCCCAGACATAACTCCTCATCTATCCTGCTACAAGATACCCACTTAGACTCAACCAACTAATGGACTGGACTGGGCTTCAGTGGAATTGTTTCATTTTTCTTTGTTTATCACTTCTATGTGTAGTAGGCTAACCAAGAAATGTTACTTCTTACTTGGTGCCTGAAAACAAAAATGATAGTTATTAATAATGACTTCGGTTGTGGTGTAACTTGATTTGAGACATCTGATAGATGTGCAGAGCCAGTATCAATATGGCTGTCCTTCCTTGTAGGGTATGGTAAGTCTTACAACACTACTTGTATAAACTCTGCTATGGGAGCTACAAGACTAATGCATCTTAAAACTGAGTGTGGGTGGAGATTCAGGGAGTACCCATTCCCTGGAGTGACACATTTTCGTGACTAAGAAAAGCCTACAAGCCAAGTACATGGACATCCTCAAAATGACTAATAAATTAGAAAAACTAGAGAATGAATGTCTATAGTAAATATAAACTAGTGTTTTTGGGACAATAATCAAGATATACTAGGAGGTCTCTGCTCTAGATGATAAGAAATATAACAAAGGAAAGGCAAAGGAAACTTGTTATGCAAAGGAGGTATTACAGTATAAAAAAAAGACATGCAGATGCTCTGTTGTTCACTATATACTGAAGTGGCAAAAAAGGGGTTAAAAAAGTATGAGGTAAACATTGTGATTTTTTTAACTTCTTATGGCTGGCAGGGCATAAGGAAAATGGCGTTTAAGTTATATTTTTATCCAATAGTCCTGCTTGAGATCCAAAATTTGAATTCCATGAGAAAAATCTGGCAATTATGAGAAAAGAAAACAGAGCAATCATAGAAGATCCTCATTATCTGGACTAAAAGAAGCTCACAACCAGTGGCTAACTGTGATGACAAATGGCATACTAACACAACAAAGCACACGCTAGTTTCCAAGTTCATTGAGTTATAGTGGCTCCTTTATGCTCTTCTCACTCTGCTGTGTACCCTCAGCTCCAGGTCATGGTTATCCCTTCCTCCAGCTTCTCAGTCCTACATAACCCTATATAATCCTTTATAACTGTAAAGATCATTCACCCTCTTTGGTCTCTTGGTCCTCTCTCTGGGTCTACTTTTCTCTCTGTCTCTTCCTGTTCTACTCTCCTACTCTTTCTCCTCTCATGGCTAAGTTCATTCTCATGGTCCTCTACTTTTCTCTCTGTTCTGGACTTTTCCAGAACCCTCTTTCTCTACTCTCCCTCATGTCTACAGTTAAAATCCCCTCAACCATACCTTAGTTCAGTCATATCTTCACTTTAATTCATTCATAATGTCCCAATTTTAATGTACAAGAAGAAAAACTCCATGATTCAGCATGCACATGAAATGGATCCTTAATTATTGCCTCCTACAGGAAACAGTGATAATAGAGAACACTCTGCCTTTGAACAATTTGGATTGAGGGAAGATTTTTGGATAGGAAATAAGAGACTGTTTAATCAGTCTGGCTTGTGAGTATGTGATATGAAAATAGGATGGATCAATCTGGGTGGCCCTTCGGTCAGAGAAACTTTTTTAAAAGTAAGTTGGCATTGTATGTCTATTCATAGGTGCTTAAGCTATTGCAGTGATATTTGCTATGGCATAGCCCCATGTTCAATCTCAAATGGAAGAAAATATCACTCCATTCATAGCTCAGGCAATATTTTAGATGAGGTACAAATAAGATAGGAAATTAAGGGAGATATGTAGCACTGTGTGTCTGATACACTGGATTTTATTCATATCATTGCCATCCTGAATTAGAAGGAGACCATCATTAATAGGGTCCACTAGCTTCTCTTCATGAAAGAAACTAAAAGTTTCATTAATATTCAAGTTTGCTGAGGATTATGTGGTTCTCAGGGCTCAAATATGTTAAATATTGTTGGGAATTTGGGAGCTCTCTAAACGTACAGCTTCTTGACATTCGAACAAGAATTTGTAAAGAACCATCAGTGTTTCTGTAACTAGCACATGGTACCTCTAAATAACCCCAAACTCTCATTTGTTTAGTACACTGGATTTAGATGGGACTATTTCTTCATTATCATAGCCTTTCCTATTTTAGATTAATAGAGTATGATTCCCCAGAAAAAGTCACGTAGCAAATATGTATTTGTGGTTTATTTCTGTACCCTCTTTTATATGTCTGTTTATGCGCTAGTACCGTACAGTTTAGATCATTATAATTTTGTGTCGTACTTTAAAGTTAGGAATGCAATACCCATATTTCTCTGTCTCCGTCTCTCTGTGTCTCTCTCTGTTCTTTCCTCTCTCTCTCTCTCTCTCTCTCACTCTGTGTGTGTGTGTATGTGTGTGTGTGCTTGTGCGTGTATATGTGTGCATGTGTGTGTGCCTTTCTTCTCATGATTACTTGTAGAGTTGAAGTATCTTTGCATTCCATACAAATTTCCTACCTTAGATCTCTAAATATAGTTTGCCATTTATTTATTTATTTATTTATTTGTATATTTATCTATTCATTTGTTTATTTGCTTGTTTAAAAAATGTTTAGATTATGCTACCTGTGATTGTCTTAGACTTCAAGGCTCAGAAGATTTTATCTTATCATCCCAGTTGCTGGGATTATGAATGTGTTCCACTCAGTTCATTATGAATAAATCTTTAGTAGTCCAAACTTGATATGAATACCACTATAAACAACACAGCAAATTGATACTGAGTAAATATGACTTTTTGCAATATTTTATTATTCATGCTTTTTTTTAATTCTCTCCTAAGCTGTTACTTCCAACCTTACTTCCAATCAAAGGATTTCTGAGTCAGCAAATACAGGTAACACTGTATATTCAGTGTGAAACATGCCAAGACCCACAGAGAAGGGCTGAGCAGAAGCAGAAAAAGTAAGTGAAGGAAATAAATTCACTCTAGACTTTCTTAGCATACAAGTCAATCAACAAAGAAGACAATTCAATAAATTAAAAACATTTTTGGAAAAACCATGACACAGAATCTATGGTTTCTTTCTTTCCCTCCACAGCCACAGAGACAGAACAATGCCTTAGATCCTTAAACCAGAATTTCTTTTTATTTATGCTGATACATTAAACTTGTGAAAATATGCATTGAACAATAGAAAAATGAGTTTGACTATACTAATTATCTTATTGAGTATCAAGAAGCAGTCACTTCCCATATGATCTCTGAAGAAGTTTTCATGAGAAAACACTATGTGATAAAAAGAACATATCCTTTAAATATAACTTTAACATTACATTTTATATTAATTCTAATGTATATGTGCCTCACAATATCAAACTAATGTGATAAAATCTATTTCAATAATAGCAAAATGTGTTTAGACCTAAAGTCTGAATAATGAGAATTTGGAATTCTTGTATCACTTGGTTCTTCAAGGCCAAAGCTATTCAGAAGACCAATGATTATAGACTGGGGATAGATGACAGATAATATTAGATAGTAAAAATGTATAGTTAGATTACAGATGATAGATAATAGATAAATTAAAATTTAGTATGTTTAGATGCTTAATATAAATATCTCATTGATATAAAGGTACTATATATATTCTCCAAATTATTTTTATCTAAAAAACAACCAGCAATAATCATCTGAGAAATCAGAATTGGGTAGTGAGATGCTGGAATTGAGGTGTAGGGAATAGAACTAAACTCAGTAATTTTCAAATCTTCTAACACTTTTTATAATAATGTTCTTCTTTTTGTACCTTTAGAGAAGATTGCAAGTCCTAGACTACTGAAATTCATAATCTCTTAAATCTTCGATGTTGTCTTCCTCAAATGAGAACACCAACCAACTCTAGATTCTTTCTCATAAAATATTGGAATATCAGTGAGTGTTTCTTGAATTTAAAACCGATTACCAAATAAATATTGGTTAAAATGTGAAATACTAAACTAGAGAGATGGCTCAGGGGTTAAAAGAACTCACTACATTTGTAGAAGACCTAGTTTTTGCCCCCAACAATTACATAATGCCTCACAGTTTGCTTCCATTCAAATTTCAAAGAGTTTACGCCTGTCTGTATTGTCCTTGCACTGTGTACACATGAGGTTTATGTTCATATATGCAGACTCAATACTCATACATATAAAAGTAACAATATTTCAATTAGATACCATGTGTTAGCAAATAAAATCCTAGTACCAAAAATGCATTACCTTATTCTGAGTTGTTATTCACTGAATTCTCTTAGATTTCTACATTAGCCACACAAATTACTGCCAGTACTCTTGGTAGGAGTCTCCAGATCGTGAAGGTAAGACCCTATTGCTGAAGATATGAGAATCTTCCTATTTTGTAGGTCTTGTTACAAAATGGCTTACTAATGAATATTAACATGTAAATTTTACAATTTCATGAGCTGTGCCATAAGAGAACTCAAGTGCCAAGCAGCACACAAACAAAAATCTGTCATTGCAAACAGTAAATTGACTTGGTGATAGATTACATGGTTTCCATCAAGTCTTCACCTAGCTTTAGAAACATGTTTGTCTAAGAAATTGTTCTGATGTACATTTGTAAATCAAGTATAATCAAGGAAGCATTTGACAACACACTTAAATGAAGGCTTATCAAAAGTTTAGAAAGTACTGAACTAACTATCCAGTTTCATTGCTGGTAGCTTGAATTGTGTATAAAGACCCATGGAGGCATTTAAAAAGTCTTTTAACAGAATTTCATAAATTAAATGAATTAAATATATAATATTTAATGTATATAGAAGATAAGATTTATTATGTATTTTATTTAACAAGTAAATTCAATAACAATTAGTATGTTAGTAACTTATTCCTTAACAGTAAATAATAATTTATTCATCACTCCATCACTGAGGCCATCCCCAGCATGTGTTACTTCCTATGAATTCACATGGTTTCTACTAAATCATTTTTTAACTTAATAGATTGGGTAAAAAATAAATTACAGGGCAAAGAGACCAACTGTAAGCTAACTTCTATAATAATCAGAAAAAAAAATTCAGCACAACCTTTCACAGGTATCTGACCTAGGAATATTTTGAAATATGAAGAATACATACACTCTTTGTGTTTCAGGAGAAGCAGAAACTTATTTTTAAGTAAAAAGAAAGTATTTTCCTGTATTAACTCTAGGAATGTTTTGCAGGAATCAAATTGTGTTAAAGTTGATGGAAAAAGCCTACTCACCTGTCCCTACCTTCCTGACCTGTAATTTCTTCTTTCCATGCACATGACTAAAGAAAGCCCCTCAATTATGAGGATCAAAAGGTATTTTGTCACCTGATAGATTGGCTTAAGCTTGTATTTCAGTTAATTTCCTGGATAAAGGCTTTAAATTAAAAAATTCTCCAACTTTGTCTAGCCAGCCAGTACAACAGCAATCATTGTTCAGACATCAAACATAGACTTCCAAATTCCAATAAAATTAAACATCCTTTTATATTAACCACATACTATATTGCAATGTTTAACAAAAGTACATATAATAGTATATTTTAGTACAAAAATTTTGAAATTTAACCTCTCATACAAAAAGCAAGATATAATTTGTACACTCAATCCACTTCTTTCTATCTTCATTGCCCAAATGGTTTGATTTAGTATCTATTTATTATTTTAAAATGCCATAACAGCTTAAACAGGCCCATTTTCAAAACTATACTTCACAGCTGATAGCTGCCAGGACAATGGCAGATCAGATCCTAGATTTTATCTTTATCTGCTCATCTACATTCACATGACTTTTCTCCAAAATTATGGGGAATGAAAAGGTTCACTACATTCACATGACTTTTCTCCAAAATTATGGGGAATGAAAAGGTTCACTGAAAATGAACATGTCCTACAAATCTCTGCCTTTAAACTTTTATGTCTATGAGTTGGATTCTTCAGTTCTACACAAAAATTATTATACCTTGAATAATGTGCTTACTGCTAGACATTTCAAATTCATAGTCTTTAAAATGAGAATATTAACATTGGCCTTGAAGATAGTAAAATACTATGAAAAATGAGCTATCATATCTGTTATTTTGCCAATAAATATTAGCTGTTTCTCAGTTTATGTAATCAATATATGAGTCCTTAATGTATATTAATTAAGAACCTGATATGCTCAAGGTCAAAATAGGAAAGAGAAATAAAGTTTGTACTCTGAGAATGAGTTCAGATTTAGTTCAAATTAACTGAATGACATTGAGTTAGATAATATTCTTACTAGTAACCTAAAATATTGATCCAATTTGATTATTACATATTTGTATTCCTCACATCTCTTATTATTATTAAAAACATTACAATTTTTTTTGTCTGCCACTATAGCATCAGCCCCTGAACATTGGACAGAAAAGGAATATATAGTCAAATCATAAACAGAGATTGTAGGCTTCAGTTTCTTAATATAAAAAATGAAAATCAAAATAGGATATAGTTTACAATGTTTAGATCTAAACACTGCATTTAAGATCTCAGAAAATAATTCCATTATTATGTAATTATGGCATTTTTGCTAACAATTTTTCTGAAATGTCAGTCTTTGGTTTTAGTAAATCCTACTTCTGAGAGGAAATAAACAGTTAATTCTTTTGAGAAAAATGTGGAATCCACAGATAAGAAAAGTCAATAATTTGTTAGTAATAAGTCCAATGGAATGCTACAATATTATCACTAAATAGTAGCCTATTACTATCCTTACATATTTGTGAATTTCACATAGAAGCTTTGTTCTAATTCTCAATCTATGTGTTCTTAATTGCAAGGTATCAAAAACCATATACTTTCACCAATGAGTACCATTCTATATTAGTTTCATTCTATTTGATATCATTTGATATTGGCTTCATGTCATTCAATATCGTTCAGCATCACCTTCCCTAAAATGTAGATAATTATTACCATCCTACAAATGTTTCAAATTATCATCTAAAAAGTATGCCTGGAATCTTTGAATTACCACTATTTTTCCACTTCCCTTTCCTAATTATTCTTTAGCTTTCCTCGACTTTATTTACTGACAATTTCCTCCTTTCTTTTCTGTTCACTGCAAAGGTTTCTTGTGAAACACTTTTTTTTTTCTCTCCTCCCAGTCATTGCCACCTCACAATCCATGTGAACTCCCTTTCATTCAGAAAAAAGGCAATCTCCCATGGATATCCACCATCTTTGGCATATAAAACTGCAGTAGGAATAGACACATTTCCTATTGAGGCTAGAAGAGGCAGCCCACTAGGATGAAAGTGTGGCAAAAGCAGGCAATAGAGTCAGAGACAGGCCCAGCTTCCACTGCTAGGAATCCCACATGAAGATGAAGCTGTAAAACTTCTACATATATGCAGAGGCCCTAGGTAAGTTCCATGCTTCCTCTTTGGTTGACAGTTTAGTATCCCTAAGTCCCTGTGATCTTAGGATAGTTGATTCTGTCGGTTTCTTGTGGTATCCTTGAACCCTGTAGCTCCTACAATTTTTCCTCCTCTTCTTTCAAAAGATTCTCCAAGCTCTACTTAATGCTTCACTGTGGGTCTCTGCTTCTGTTGCTCTGATGAAGGTTATATTAGGCTTCTGTCTGAAAGTGTAGAATAATATCCATAATTAATTGTATCAAGAGTCAGTTCCCTCTCATAGCATGGGTCTTAAGCTGGAACAGTCATTGGTTGGACATTCCCTCAATTTCTGCTACATCATTTCCTCTGAACATATTGTAGGCAGGTCAAATTGTCAGTCAAACGTTTTGTGACTGGTTTGGTTTTCAAATCCTACCACTGAAAGTCTTACCTGGTTACAGCCAAGTTCCATAATCTCCATTCCTATGAGTTTTACCTAGGGTCAACCTCATAGTTTTTTGGGAATTTCCATTGTCCGAGGTTTCTTGCCTTTCTCAGAGATACCTACTCTCCTGCCAAATCCAGTTGTCTTTTTCAGTACATTCTCACTCTATCTTCCTGATCCCTGAAGTCTCCTGCTCTCATCCCTACCCATCCCCATCATCCCATCTAGTCACCTTGACTCCCTGTCTATACATGATTTCTAATCTGATTCCTGTTCTTAGTGAGACTAACATGCATCCCCTTGAGCAATCCTTGTTACATAGCTTCTTTGGGTCTGTGGTTTGTAGCATGGTGATCGTTCACTTTAAAGTTAATACCCACTTATAAGTGAGTACATACCACATTTGTCTTTCTGGATATGGGTTACCTCACTCAGGGTGATCTTTTCTAGTTCTATCTATTTGCTTGCAAATTTCATGATATCATTGCTTTTAATAGCTGAGTAATACTCCATTGTGTAAATGTGCCACATTTTCTTTATTCATTCTTCAGCTGAGGCACATCTGGGTTGTTTTGAGTTTCTGACTATTATCAATAAAGCTTCTATTAACATAGTTGAGCAAAATTCACCTTATTATGGTGAAGAATCCTTTGAGTACAGACCTGGAAGTGATATATCTGAGGTAGAACTATACCCAGGGTCTGGGAAAACACTAATTGATCTTCAAAGTGGCTGTATGAATTTCCAATCTGACCAGCAATAGAGGAATGTCTACTTTCCCATGCTTCCTTGCCAGTATGAGCTATTGATTTTTCGATTTTAGCCATTCTGATAGGTGTAAGATGGTACAGTTTTACAGTCATATGTTACTTAACCATTGAATAGGAATACACACTGAGACTATATTGCTGGGTAATTATGTCATCTGAATGTTACATAGACTACTTAAATAATAATAATAATCATCATAATAATAATTTTGAAAAGCTCTTATGCTGTTACTAGTACCATCTGTGGGCCACCACTGAACATATATTTCAATTTGACCAAAACGCTCTGTGGCACATTATGTATATTTATTTACTCCTTGACTCATACCGTGTGCCTCTCTTGTCTTTCTCCAATTCAGAAGCCAAGGCACCAATGGCATATGTTTATATGCCATGATATTTCTTCTGTTCTTTTCCTACGAAAAATATCTTTCAAAAATTTAATTGTTCATTGAGAAGACTAAATAGAGCTCCTTCCATTTGAGCATTTTAGAATAACAGGGGTTCTTGCTATGAAGAGATTCATGTTGATCTTGCTGACCTCATGTCCCTTTATTTTGATATTCTTAAAGTTTTATTTTCATCTTCTATTTGTCCTACATTATATGTGGCCACAACTAATATTTAATTTAATCATTTCATTTTTAAATTAACCATTCTAACTTTTCTACTCCTTCATTTTAGTCTAAGTAAATTAAGAGAGCTGTACTTGGTGCTTTGTACCTATTGTCATGTTGTTAAATTTATGTCAATTTGAATAGGCTAGAGGATGGCCAAATACCTAGCAAAGCATTGCTTGGCTGTGTCTATCAGGATATCAAGAAGAGATTTGCATTTAAACTGGGAGACTGCTACAGAAGACCTGTTCTGAATATGGTGGGAAGGCAAAATCTGCTGAAAGGGGACAAAAGGGAGATGACAGGGAATAGTCTTTCTTTATTCACACTCCTGGAATCACATCTACTGACTCCTCTTTTCCAGTCATTTAACCTTCCACTGGTTTAAACCTATGAGTTCCTAGTTCTCTCACAATTTAGGGTATGTGCTAAATTATTCCACCAGTTTCCCTGGTTCTTCCCCTTGCAGAGAATAGACATAGCATTCCTCTGCTCTGCAGATGTGTATAATAGTTCTCATAGCAAATCTCACAGTATTTCTTTCTTGCAGAAGAGAAATGCTTCAAAAACTCAATGGCTGCCAAGTATCTTGAAAAATACTGACCCATATGCATGCATATATGCATATAAACATACATAAATATAATACAAATGCTCTTATGGTATCTATATTTAGTCCACATACCATTTTACTGATGTATACATATTATGCTATATTAAAGTATAATGTATATGTTAGATACTATAAAAGAACACAATAATAAATAAATAGCAATAACAAATAAAATAAAACATATATAATAATGAACTACCATCAAATCAACTGAATATGTTTTCAAAAAATTTTTTTGTAATATTAATATCATCGACTAGAGCAAAAAAAAATTTTACTTTACCTTGTGAGTCAGAAAATGTCATGGTTTCATTAACAGGATGTGGCTAACACATTTTTGACTTTGTTAAAATGTCATCAAAATTAACCTTGTTCTTTATGGACAATATAAAGTACAAATGGCATAAGTTTGAAGAGGAATAGCAGCGTACTGTAGTGGTAAATCTCCAACCCAAATAAGACCAGTCAAAGAAAACACAACTCAATAATTATAGATATAAACTGCATGCCTAGATTGGCAGGTTTACCATTACACTACTCTATTTCCCAGCTATAAGATCTCTTATAACTTGCGATTTTTCCAGGCCATGTGCTTCTCCTCCATTGTCCTTCCACCTTCTGCTCCTCCAGCTTCTTCCACCTCCATCACCTTCCTCTTCCATCATCTTCCTCTCTCACTTTCTCCTTCTCCAAGCCTTTTTTTTCACCTCCGCTTCTACTGCCTCTACTGCCTCTACTGCCTCTACTGCCTCTACTGCCTCTACTGGCTCTAGCCTTTATTTTACAAATGAAGGTGGACAGAAGATTCACAAGAAGTCACCTGTGTACTGTTTCCCACGAAAGTGGAACTAGCATCAAAATACAAGGCCTGGGCTATCACAACAGGGTACAGGTGACTCAAAAGAGGAAATGAAAAACTGGGAACAAAACCCCAACTGGGAAGGGAGGTCTAAACAGTAAAGGGGAAAGGAAAGCTAAATTACACTGAAGTTTTAATAAAGCTTCAGTGAGTTTCATTATTTTATATTCACATGAACTTAAACATAATACATATTAATCTGCACATATACGCATATATAGATTAAATGAATTTATGACATTGATGCTCCCCCTCAAAAATCACAGCTTAATAAAAACTTCAGTATCTCGCATGAGAAGTCTTCCTTAGAACACTTTATCTGGGTAGTACAAGTGACAATTAAAACAAGATAGACTCTAGTTGTTGCCCTTGGTTGCCTAAAGAAAAGCCCCATTTACTGAAGACACTGCCTTACACTGAGGACATGAGACTTGAAGGATTTGAGCTAGATTTAACCTAAAAACTTTTTTCTGTAGTCTAACACTACAAGAAACAATTCTACCTAACTGTGACATCCATGAACCACAATGACTGACACTCTAAGATATTTGTAAAAGTACAAAAGTGGTGTGGGTGGTAAACAACAGCTGTCTAATCAATAGTAAGTCCTACTAAACAAGAAGTAAACTTCTCATTAGCTTTCTACAGAACCAAGCTAAAGGGAATTATATTTTTTCCTGTCCTCATTAGCTTTCTCAAATGCCATCCATTTTAGTTCATAAAAATTATCTCTATTACTTCAAAACTCTTTTGTCCACAAAACTAGGGAGTCTTAATGAATCATTAGAGAAGTCAAGCAGAGTACAAACTCCTTGGTTCTACCCTGGTTACTCTGTTGTAGGAATCTAGAGAATATATAATGCATCAAGCAGAAAGAGAAGTACAGTGAGATATTCACCTTACTACAGTGTCTAATTGACCTTTATAGAACATCTACACAAACACAGCTTTGCCTTGTGCAGTTCATGCTTTACCAGGTCTAGCTGAAATCCAGTTTGATTCAGATGCTGAGTAGTAATTAGAGTGAAAACAAATAATATTGCATGAAGACTAAACACAAATTATCCACTTAACACTTAATGATATCCATACCAACATATTAAAATGTATGCATTTATGTACATTTCTGTCTATATAAATTTAAATTGCTTTATGGTAATGTAAAATAAATATTCTTTGCATTGTTATGTCTTTTTAAATATTCTAAGTTAAATACAAATAAAAGCCTTGAAGAATCTTCATGGGATACTGCAAATTGCTATCTCTTTTTATTCATGTCCCTCCTTAGCACCATTCCTGGTGATGGGTTTATTGGAAGTGTTTTAATTATGATGCTTTTGACAAGCTGCACTGCCAAGCACCTCATTTAATGTTGACACAGTTATTATAAAGAATCAATTTTTCTAAAAATTGCTTCATTGATTACTTCTTCATCAAAGAACATAAAACTGTAAGGAATATAATTAAAATCTGATAGCACCTGGTGGCAGCTGAAGTTTGATTTCTGTATTATTACAAATTAGGAGTCTTACAACTTACACTTCTATTACACTTCTGGTATTCACCTTTGCAGAAAAGCCAATATTTATTTTTTATTGTTGTTTAATTCATTATTCAAGTAACACCACCCATTTGTGTTAATTAATAATGACTTGATCAACATGAACTACAAACTCAATATTCACCCTTACTTTCTATGTGTAAATTATCTATTGGGAATTCAATAAATAGGCAAAAGAAAATATTCCCTTAAATAAATACACATTTATAATAAATATGCTTTCTTAGATTTGACTTCCTTTAGAGTGTTCCAGGCTCAAGGATCTAATTGGTTCTGGTGATACATTTTTCATATGCTGTTCACATTGTGGTCTTTTTGTGTGTTTACTTTACACCATTTGTGGATAAGGGATAAATGACAAAATACAGAAACACTGAATTTAGCTCATCATTAGAATTTTAATTTTTTTATTGGACATTTTTATTTACATTTCGAATGTTGTCCCCTTTCCCAGTTTCCCCCTGAAGCCCCTATTCTATCCTCCCTCCCCTGCTTCAATGATGGTGTTCCACCACCCACCCACCCACTCCCTGACTCCCTGCCCTTGAATTTCCCTACATTTGGGCATTGAGCCTTCACAAAACCAAGGGCCTCTCCTCCCATTGATGCCCAACAAGACCATCCTTTGCTACATATGCAGCTTTAGCCATGGATCCCTCCATGTCTACTACAAGGTTGGTAGTTGCTCATAGGATCAAATACATAGACAAAGTGTGGAGCAGAGACTGAAGGAAAGGCCATCTAAAGACTGCCCCACTGGGGGATCCATCCCACATTCAGTCACCAAACTCAGACACTATTGTGGATGCCAAGAAGTGCCTGCTGAGAGGAGCCTGACATAGCTGTCTCCTGAGAAGCTCTGCCAGAGCCTGACAAATACAGAGGTGGATGCTAGCAGCCAAACATTGGACTGAGAACAGGGTCCCCAATACGTTCCCTAATGGAGGAGTTAGAGAAAGGACTGATGTAACTAAAGGGGTTTGCAACCCCAAAGGAAGAACAATAATAGCAACCAACCAGACCCCCCCAGAGCTCCCAGGGAATTTTAATAGTTTTTAAGATTTTATTTTATGTATGTGGATGTTTTGTCTGCATATATATCTGCATAGTGTGTATGTGTATGCCAGGAATGATAGCAGAACCTCTAATACCAGAGTTACAGACAGTTGTGAGCAGCTATGTTGGGGCTAAGAATTGAACCTGGGTTCTCTGGAGAGCAACTGATTATCTTACCCACCTCCAAACACACACACACACACACACACACACACACACACTAAATATATATATATATATATATATATATATATATATATATATTTGTTGCTGAGTCTAGAAGTGACAGTTTTTGGTGTAGGTACTGTATTAATTAGGGTTTCCATTGCTGTGAAGAGAGACATCATGACCAAGACAACCCTGGCACTGGCTGCCTTAGTGGTTCTGAGATTCAGTCCATTATCATCAAGGAGGGAACATGGCAGCATCTAGGCCAGAATGCAGGCAAGCATTGAACTGAAGGCCAGAAGAGCTGAGAGTTCTCTATCTTGATCTGAAGGCCAGTAGGAGTAGACTTACTACCACATGGTTAGGAGGAGGATCTTAAAGGCCAGCCCCACAGTAATACACTTCCTCCAACAAGCCCAAACCTACTTTAACAAAGCCACGCCTTCTAATACTGCCACTCCCCAAGCCATGAATATTCAAACTATCACATTCCAATCCCTGGAGTCTATGGGGCCATAACTAAACATAGCATTACGCAAAATACATTAGTTCAACTTGTAAAGTCCCCATATTCTATAGTACTCTCAACAATGGTAAAAGTCCAATGTTCAAAGTCTTTACTGAGATTCACTGTTACTCAAATGTAATCCCCTATAAAGTCAATATCAAAAAGCATATAACATACCTTAAACATCACAGAATATATATTACCTATTTAAAATATCATAGTGAGGAAATACTGGACCAAACAAGACCAAAAACTAGCTGGCCAAACTCCAAACTCTATATCTCTATGTCAGAAGTCAAAGCACTCTTCAGATCTTCAACTCCTTTCATCCTTGTTGACTACTGTTGGCAGGTCTAGCATTCAGCAACAAACTTTGTTCTCTTGGGCTAGTTCCACTTCCTGATGGCAGCTTTCTCTTGCAGGTATCCCAGGGCTCTGCTATCTCTAATATGTTGGGGAATCCACTTGATTATTTAAATTCTCTTCAACTGAAGTCATTTTTTGATGAGCATTGACATGGAGCACAAATATACTCACATCCTTTGCCCAATTGGATAGATCTATCCACATAATTCTTCCCCCAATGTCTTTCTCATCAATTTCCCAATCATGATCTTTGCAAGTCCCTGACCGTTCTGCCAATTCATTGGCTTCACTCTGTGAGTCAGTGTAAAAGTGACCATTTCTTCTTCCTAATAAACCACAATACCATGTATACTTGTCGAAGTTCGGCTTACTAGGAAGATTTCTCTTCACCAGTATCTTTCAGGATTGTCCCAGAAAGAGGGTGTAATGCTGCAACTGTCTACTCCTGGGTGGTACCTGTATAACATGCAGAACCACCAGGAAACCAGGGCCTAGTCTTTGCTTCTTTAATCAACTTGGCATAGGAAAAACCCTATGAGGCTATAGATGCATGCTTGTTAGAAGACAGCATTGTAAAAGGAGTAGAAACCATAGGCATTTGGGCAAATTCTTTATGTAACTTGCTTGTGCTTTCAGGACATGCTTGGGAAAATTGTGTATCGTAATAGCGACAATCCTTGGGCCAAGAATATTCAAATCATCACAGATCCATTGTTGATTCATGAGTGTTTATAGAGTGTGGTCACTAGTGTTTCTGTTATATGTCAATATTGCCTTAAGTGCCTAAACACAAGGCTCTCTAATTTTGTCAAGAGGAGATATATTCATGTAGAAACCTGCACACGGCCATTCCATTATGTAAACATCTATATTGAGACTGACATAGAAAGTCTGAATTTTGAGAAATGTCTAAATTGCACCTGCCACTTTACACTGAGGCTTAGTCTTCCCTCTTTGATTCCATTGTGCTTCAATTCTTGAAAAAAGTGAGGTCCTACCAGTCTTGGTCATTTGTAAGCTAGGAATATGGGTATGTTGGCTAGTCACATGTGATCTTGGCACAAGCTAGAGTTATCTGAAATGAGGGAACCTCAACTGAGAAAATGTCTTCATAAGATCTAGATATGAGGCATTTTCTTAATTACTTATTAACAGGAAAACCTAACTTATTGTTGGTGGATGATGCCATCCCTGGGCTGCTGTCCTGTAATCTACAAGAAGCAGACTGAGAGAGCCATGGAGAGAAAGCCAGTAAGAAGCATTTCTCCAGGGACTTTTTATCAATTCCTGTCTCCAGTTTCCTGTTCTGTTTTAGTTCTGGTCCTAACTTCCTTTAATAATGAATAGTGATATGGAGTAAACCCTTTCCTCTCTAACTTGCTTTTTGGTTATGATGTTTTATTGCAGCAATGAAAACCCTAATGAAGATAGTATGTATGACTTTTAAAATTTGAATATTTGCAGGTTTTTAAGTTTTTAAAGGATATTTTATTCTGAATATTATTTTTAGCATTGTTTTTATTGATGGTGGTGTTTGTTTACCAATGATCTTATTTCTCCAAAATTATTTAAATGCCATAAAAAAAGCAAAATAAAAAAGAAAAGTACACTTTTTTTCTCATTGAGCTAAATGTCATATAAAATAAAAGAAAGATCTGTGAATGTCCATTTTACTTCATAGCAGGTGCAATTATGACAATTTTCCAGCAAAGTATTGAACAGTATGCCTTCCATATATATATATATATATATATATATATATATATATATATATATATGCCTTACACACACACACACATATATATGCCTTCCACATATATATATATAATTCTGTTCCTTTAATTGATATGCTACTGCTGGATCCCTTTGTAACTGCAGACATCTGAGTTTGAAAGACACCACAGGTTAACAACAAACATCATACTCATTATTCTTCCTGAGAGACCACCACATCTTAAATAAATTCATGAAATATAGTTGTTAAATCACTAAATATTGTTTAGAGTGCTGAAAAATAAAATAATGAAATGTTCTTTTAATTTTATGATTAAGTTGTTAAACATTGCACTTATTCTGGAAGCACATTTCTGATTATAAGAAATTTTAATTGTGTGTGCATGCATGTGTGTGTGTTGGAGTAAGACAAATAGTTGGCAAGGGAATTAGGAAATCCATGATGCAGATATGGTTTGAAACATGGATATTACTCCTGATGATAACCCCAGTACAGTTGCCAAAACCCATATTTGGTGGCCGAAATAGCTTGTAATTCTACTTCAGGAAATATGATACCTTCTTCTGGCCTCTGTATACTTGCAAATACAAAGAGACACACTTTTTGTACTCATTCCTCTGTTGAGGAACATCTGGGTTGTTTCTACCTTCTGAAAATTACAAATAAGGCTACGAACATAATGGATATATGTTGAGCATCTTTTGGGTATACGCCCAGTACTGGTATAGCTGGTTCTTCAGATGGTACTATTTCCAAGTTTTTGAGGAACCTCCAGACTGTTTTCCATAGCAGTTATGCCAGCTTGCAATCCTACCAGAAACAGAGTAGTGTTCCTCTTTCTCCACATAATTGCCAGCATCTGCTGTCACCTGAGTTTTTGATCTTAGCAATTCTCACTGGTATGAGGTGGAATCTCAGAGCCATTTTGATTTTTATTTCCCTGATGACTAAGAATGTTGAACATTTCTTTAGGTGCCTTTCAGCCATTTGAGATTCCTCAGTTGAGAATCTTTGTTTAGCTCTGTACTGGATAGTTTAATAGGATTATTTGGTTCTCTGGAGTCTAACTTCTTGAATTCTTTGTATATATCAGATATTAGCCTTCTATCAGATGTAGCATTGGTAAAGATCTCTTCCCATTCTGTAGGTTGCCATTTTGTCCTGTTGATAGTGTCCGTTGCCTTGTAAAAGCTTTTCAATTTTTTAATATCCCATTTGTCTATAACTGATCTTAGAGCCTAAGCCATTGATTAAAAGCAATGACTTCATGAAATTAGCAGGCAAACACATGGAACTAGAAAATATCATCCCAAGTGAGTTAAGCCAAGCACAACAGAACACTCATGGTATGCACTCACTGATTAGTGGATATTAGGTAAAAACTCGTAATACCCATGATACAACTCACAGACCATATGAAAGTCAAGAAGAAGTAAGACCGAAGTGTAGATGCTTCAATCCTACTTAGAAGGGGAAACAAAATAATCCTAGGAGGTAGAAGGAGGGAGGGACCTGGAAAGGAGATGGAGGGGGAGGGAAAAGGGGGCAGGATCAGGTGTGGAAGGAGATGGGGGAGAAGTACTGACAGTCAGGAAATTGAACGGAGGTATGTAGTAGTGGGAAATGGGGAACTGGTGGTAGCCACCTAAAGTCCCATATGCCAGGCAAGAGGCTCTCAAGACCCGTCAGGAATGACATTTGCTGAAATACCCAACAAAGGGGAGAGAAAATCTGTAGATACCATATCCAGAGGGAAGGCATTTCTCCCAGTTGAGGGATGAAGCCACCAATACATCTCAAAAATATTAACACAGAATTGGTCCTGTTTAAAGGAAATACAGAGACAAACTGTGGAGCAGAGACTGAAGGAAAGACCATCCAGAGACTACCCCACCTAGGGAGCCATCCCATCTGCAGTCACCAAGCCCATATACTATTGCTAATGCCAAGAAGTGTTTGTTGATAGGAGCCTGGTATAGCTGTCCCCTGAGAGACTCTGTCAGGGCCTGACCAATACTGATGTAGATGCTTGGAGCCAACCATCAGACTGAGCACCAGAACCCAAATGGAAAAGTTAGGTGAAGGACTGAAGAAGCTGAAGTGGTTTGCAGCCCCATAGGAAGAACAATATTATCAATCAACTAGACACCTTAGAGCTCCCAGCGACTAAACCACCAAACAAAGGGTACACATGGAGGGACCCATGCCTCCTGTTGATTATATAGCAGAGTATTTCTTTATCTGGCATCAGTGGGATGGGAGGCCCTTGGTACTGTGGAAACTCAATGTCCAAATATAGAGAAATGGTAGGGTGGTGAGGCAGGAATGGATGGGTGAATGGGTAGCTCTCTCATAGACGCAGGGTGGGTGAGGGGAATGGAATAGGGGTTTACAGAGGAGAAACTTTAGCACTTGACAAAATTCTGACAAAATCACCATAACCACGGATGGATCTGTGTCGGCGCAGTTTACCTAGTAAGAAAATCATGGCAATGCATGCATGAATCAGCAACACTGAGTTGACAGAGAAGTAGAGAGAAAGGAAAATTTAAGCTCAGCTTGCTTTCTGCTTGGCAGTTCAGTGCGCTAGTCAATTACAAGGTGCCACTAATCACAGTCAAATGGTTCTACTAGGTTCAATTTATTCTAATCTAGATTATTTCTTATCCCTGTTACCAGAAATCTGATTTGAAATCCTCCGAAGTTGAAGTCAATATTAAACAACACAGATCACTTGTGATCTGTATATCATCGTGTAAATGAAATTACAATAGCAACCAGATTTATTAGAAAGACCAGATCTGACAGCACCAAATGGCAGTCTATGTAAAAACAGAAATGCTCATTCGTTGAACATTTCCTGGAAGAACTGTAAAATGGTAGGGGGACCTTGGAAGACACATGGCAGTTATTGTACAGCCAAGCATACATTTGCCACATATGCCTTGATCTCTGGCAAGGATGAAAAAAGCCTACCTGCAATAAAAGCCTGAAGGTGTCTTTAAATTTAGTTATGGATCTGCTGAATGCTATTAAGTGTTAACTGAGAAGGAGGCACTCAAATACTGAGAAGATACAGAAGACATTTTAACACATAATAGTTAAGTCAGAGATTCTCTTCTGAAGAGGCTTTGTAATTCAAGCTATGTAAAATTCTAGAAAAAGCTCCATGATTTATGTCTTAGTTAAGGTTTCCATTAATATGATGAAAAAACATACCAAAGCAGGTTAGGGAGGCAAAGGTTTATTCAGCTTGGGCTTCCATATCAGAGTTCATCATCAAAGGAAGTCAGGGCAGAAACTCAAGCAGAGTAGGAACCCGGAGGCAAAGACTGATGCAGAGGCCAAGTAGTAGTACTGCTTACTAGCTTGCTTATCTTGGTTTCATCAGCCTGCTTTCTTGTAGAACCTAGGACTATGATCTTACAGCTTCCCGCTCTCTGTTGGTTGGAATTTTACAATTCATGCTAGCTTTCTTGAGAGTTCTGTCAGAGCTCTTTTAAGATCTCTAGGTAGCTCCACCAACTTCTAACAACTGCCCTGGTCTCACTCAGCTACCTTGGCTAGCTCTCCTGTTCTGGACTTGCTCATTGCCTGTGTAGGAAATGGCCATCTCACCCAGCTCCCACAGCTTGCTAAGCCACCCAACACCGGTCTTATCTGAGAAAGCCTGGAGCTACTGCTTGCTATCCACCAACCGACAGTCCTGGAGGTTGGCATTGCCGATTGGCTTCTAATGACCACTCTGTGGTTAGAACTCCTCTCTTACCCACCTGAATCATTGAGAATAGATAACACCAGACAATCTTAAAATTTTAAAATAAGCCAAATAACCTCTTTGGTTGGAATCTATTGTTCTAAACTCTCATCAGCTATTCTATATTAGAATTCATCTGGTGGCCACCACCATATCTAATAGCCCCCAGGGCTACATGGTGTCTTACTGCTCCATTCCACAGCCTGGCTAAAAAGCCCTTTCTCTAACTTGTCTCCTTCTCTTCATTCTGGGACCTGGAAAACCCGAGTCTCTATTTTCACCCAACAATTAGATTCTGTTGTCTTTGTTTACACAATAAAACAGGGAATCTCCCCCTACACATCTCTAATGACTCTAGCTGTCTCATGTTGACAAAACTATCGAGTACACTGTAGGATTCTAGAAAAAAAATCAGTGAAAACAGCAGAAGTATTGATAGATATCAATAATTCACAGTAGTTTCAGAGGATTTGAGGGAGGACAAAATTGCTTTGTAATGGCAGGTACTTGTTCAAATTTATAGACTGTTTAGCATCAACAAGTAAGGCTACAAAAGCTGTAGCACTGAAGGGATGATGATAACAATAACAAGTACACTGCTATGGTAGAGATGTTATTTACTGTTAAGGGATATGCATCTCTGGAACACAGGGTCAAAAGGAAAATGTCAGCTGTCTCTTAGTTTTGTTAGAAAATTGAAGGT
This sequence comes from Grammomys surdaster, assembly GCF_004785775.1. NCBI lineage: Eukaryota > Metazoa > Chordata > Mammalia > Rodentia > Muridae > Grammomys > Grammomys surdaster. The sequence continues at coordinate 1,793,985 of NW_021604565.1, read as the reverse complement.
ACTATAAAAGATAGGTTTAAAGAAATTTTCAAGATATCTTTTCTAGGTAAACATTTTATACTCTCATCGTAGGTTTGTGAGTTTTTGCTATTCTTTGTCTTTACAAGTGGTTCATGGTGTTAAAATTGTACTATAACCTCAGATCAGTTTTTAAAAAGATGCATATTTGGGGCTTTACATATTTCTGATAATACTGAATATTTTTAAGGTTCTTACTATGATTCTCAACTCAGTATGTTTATTACAATATGGTTTAGTCTGATTGTTTACTAATTTTGAACTATATTCATCCTCATTGTACATCTGGTTAGAATTTATTTTCTAAGTGTATGTACCCAAATAGATCTAAATAATCGTACTAGACTGAATAACCATACAGTATCAGTGGAGTGCTTTGAAAGTAGACATTATAAATATGATGTCTGACACAAATTTTAGTTAATAGATTCTGTATTCAGAATTCTGCAAATTATTTATGCTCATTAAAATGGCTGTGACTCTTATAATTTGCTCAGAATGCTGGGATTTGAGATTTTAACATCAAGGTTTATAGTCTATTGATATTTATGTTTATGAATGTGTTATGTAAATGTTGATAGTCTTATTTCCCCATCCTGAGTCCCATTTGTTTTAAAAGTGGTCTTTCTTCATCAAATTGCATTATAACATGAGCCAAAAGAAAAAGAAAGCTAAAAATAGTTTAGTGCTATTTTTAGGAATTTATTCTCTCTCATCAATTGTATTATTGAAACTTTAAAAGATTATCTTAATATAATGTAGAAAACTAGTTGTTTAAGTCTCTAAAGCATTTTTTTCTTAATCAGAGTTGCTTTTTATACTTTAAAACATTCATGTTTTCATGTAAATGTTTGAAATAATTTTATAGATATTTTTGTGAAAAGAGCTTTTGAATACAATAGTTGTGGATTAATTGTAGAAATGTTTGTAGAAAAATTGAGAAATAACACAGGATAGAATTTTCCACTCTATGAACATAGTAAACCATTAATAATTTTGATTTTTAAATTTTCTTAATGATCATACTCTATTTAATTATTGAGTTCACTATTTTAAGTAGCGTATACAGTATAGATATTTTTAACATTAATCATTAAGCTATTCCTTAAATTGATTCACCAATTTTATTAAGTTAATTTAGTTAAATTAATACATTTTTTATTTCATGTTTTAAAATTTTCTTCTCAATTTCTTCTAAAATGTACATTTTTCAATATTTGTTTAAACATTGTTTTTCTACTCTATGTTATGATTTTAAACTTTGGATGAGCCTTTTAAGGAAATTGTGGGTTTATTCATAGACTCAGGGAGTTATATAGATTTATAGTAGTCCTTAATAATTTCAGTCATAATTCAATATTGACCTGCCTCTGATTCTGATTTGGATATTCTGCCTCATGAGAAATGTCAATGAGATGAATCAGAAAGACCAAATATTTGTTTTTGTTATTTTCTCTTCTTTGACTGTTAGGGTACTTGCATATGATCAATGCTATTTCAATCACTTTGAACCATCCAGGATTTTAATTTGAAGCAATTTTTCAAGACATACAAGAGGATATGAGAGATGGCTAATTAATTTTGCCCATAGGGACACTGACAGACAAATTAAGTTTGCAGAGCAAAATATCTACAAAACCTAGCAATCAGACCACTGCTACATGCTGACAGTATGTTGGTCAGAGTTCTAGGTCACACTGATCTCTCCACACGTGCTCTGTGAGGGGCATGTGACCCCTTTGCCCTCTTTGCTTAACTTACTTCATAAATTTTATTTTCTTTATTATCTGTGATTTCTATATTCATCTTGTATTTTTACTAAATTCTTGGCTTCATGGCACTTGAATAAAAACTAAGTGAGAGAAGCAAGGGGTCTGGTATGATGCCTGCCCCAGCATAATTTAACAGAAAAAAAAATATTAGTTATCTTTAATTTCGTAAAAGCTATATTTCATTCTGAAAACTTCTTTAGACTCATACTTCTAATTAGAATGTCCAATATAGACAATGGATATCATGCACAATTAATTCAACACAATAATTAATCACCATCTACTCAGAATAATGTTTCCCCTAATTGCAATGGGTGCAATCGAATTTTCAAGCTTATTTAAAAATCTGAAATTTTATAAGGACAAAATTTCTTATACTCCAAAAAAACCTGCAAATATGTGATAATATCTCTAATATTTCTGATACTCAAAAAACTCAAAAGACTGTGAATATAAAATAATATCTCTAAAAGAATGTTACCGGTTCCTGAGAAGGCATTTTGAGAAGTTGGTGTACATGGTTCACTGACAGAATACTTGTCTAGCACACAAGGGACCTTGGGTTTGATTTCTACAACATCAAAAGATGAAATAAAGCATTTGAAGCTGAATGTTACCAGATGAGGTTAAAAAAAAAAAAGTGTGGACATGTTTTGTTCAATCACACTCCCAGAGTATTTATTTAAAATTCTAATAATTAAATATGTTTCTTCTAAAATTTTCTATTGTCTAAGATTAACATTTTAACTTTCTTGCTTTTACTTCAGCCTTCTGTTTTCTTGAAAGATTTATGTTTTTATTATTGATAATCATTTTATTATATATAGATTATATAAGGTGAAGTTTCATAATGATGATTTCATGACAGTCTTTCTTTGATCATATTCATTCCATGTCTCTCTCCTATCACATGTAACCTATTCTTAAAGTCTCATTTATCTTCCAAAACAGTACCCTTTATACTTTCATGTATATGTGTGTGTATATATATGTGTGTGCATGTGTATTGATTAATCTTGGCTAGATTCAAAATGATCATAGAAATATAACGCTGTCTCTATAAATATTAGAAAAGGAAACTTTAAATGAAGAAGAAAGATAAGAAAGACACATACTCGGTGTGAGTAGCACCATTGTCATGGCTTTGGTCCCAATGTGAATACAAAGGAGGCTGTGACATTAGAATCCACATTCTTCACTTTCTGCTTACTAAACTTATAGCCTCAGTGTGGCCAATTGCTTCACACTCCTGTTGCTGTGCCTTCTACTCCATACTGTACTGTATTCTCAACCTGTGATCAAAAATATTACCTTTCTACCTTCTAGTGCTTGGTCGGGATTTTTCACATCTCTTGAGAAAATTAAGTAACATGTGTCAGTCTGCGTTTCTGCCTTGCCGCTGGGATGTAAGAGTGCCATCAAGTCGCTCAGATAAGGTGAACTGCTGTCTAGGATAGGGGTCCCAGTATGCATTTCTAAGCTTGAGAAACAGTGGGGACTGGGACTGAGGCTGTGGTTCTCAAAGTCCTGTGTATCCAGATATGGGGGGTGATTGGGAAGAGTTGAAAACAGGAGTCAGCAGTCCAAGTTTAGCCCAGGACAGGGTTGGAATCCAGCTTTGAGTGAGTGTCAAAGTACAGAGGGGCTGGAAGGGATGCTTTCTACGGGATACTTAAGTCCAGCTCTGTATGACGAAGCTCCTCCATCCTCCCCTTGATTCTTGATGAAGGAGATAGTCCTTAATTGTCCAAACCGTTTTATTCATGGTGGATGAAGATGAATATCTCATATTTAGGGTGAACCTGAGATTAAATACCTTTTGCAGGAAGAGCTACCCAGGAAGGGAACTCATTGGTAAAACACTCAGAAACTATCTAGATACCTCATTAGCATGAAAAACTCTGGGATTTTTGCCACTTGAGCAGTTGTCGGGGCAGTATAATGGTTCTCTTAGTGTGATGTCATGGTCACATGCTCCAGGACAGAAACCTAGTTGGAAATTGAATCTAACGCCTACCTTTGTTTTAAATTATGATATTTACCAGGGATTTTTAAATCTGTTCAACCTTACCAGTTCTTCTGTCTGGTGGCACAGTTCTATTTGCCTCATACATGTGTGTATAATCCAGTTTTCATAATAAAAACAGAAAGCATATAGTACTTGCCTTTTAAAGGCTGGCTCATATTTTTGGTTGTGATAAAGCTACTATGGATATATTATTCAGGTACATATACATGGAGGCATGCATCCTACATTTTTATCCATCTATTTGTAGATTAAATATTAAGCTGAAAATGTATATAAAGTGTTGTGAATGGTATCATAAGAATAATGAACATAAGATTATCTATGTAAATCACTGACACAGATTCCTTTGTGAACATATACAGGAGTGATATAGCTAAAGTTCATAGTAATCTGAACCTCCATGTTGATATCCATAGTGGCTATACTAGTCCATCTTTCTGTTATTATGGTATTTTGTTTTACATACATCTTCATTTCTTGTTGGTTATTTTGTCAATGAGTGTCATTCTAGTCAAGAATTAGCCTTTCAGTGTAGTTCTGATTTTCATTACCTTGTTGATAGAGGATGTTGAACATTGTTTACTATTTTCCATAGATTTTAGATATCAATCCATTGCTTGTAATATAGTGAAAAAATTATTCTCTAGATTTTCTCCTCAGTTTGCTAATATTTACTTTATGATGAAAAGCTCTCCAACTCCATGTAATGTTATTTATCAATTCTTATTAATTTTTCTGAATATTTATATTCATTTTCAAAAACTCCTCGTCTAAGCTTACATCTTTAACTGTCTGAACAGTTTTCCCCTAAACTTTCAGAAATACAGTTCTTGTATTAAAGGATTTTTGTCCATTTTAAATTGACCTAGGTGAGAGAAAATTTTTAATTTCATTCTTCCACATGTGGTTGTCCTTTGCCCAATACTATTTTTTAGAAACTATTTTATCTCCTGTGCATAGTTTTACTTTCTATGTCAAAGATCAGTGACTAATCAGTGTTAATTTATTGTTGTGCTGTTTATTCTAGGCCATTAACCTATATGTCTGCTTTGTTTTGTTTTTGTAACCATGGCTTCATAGTATAATTCAACATCAAGAATTGTGATGCCTTCTACTATATTCTTTTGTCTTTCGGGGTTCCTTGGATGCCAAGGGTCTTATGGGCTAACACGTGAATTTTAACTTTGTTATTTCTGGTCTTCTGAAGAAGTTTGGTGGAATTTTGGTAGAAAAGTCATTTTTCTATAGACTCTTTGTAGCTACATGACCATTTCACAATGGTAATTCTGTTGATCCCTGAGCCCTAGAAGGACTTTCCATCTTATAGTGCATTTTCCAGTATATTTCACCACAATTCTCAATGAACACAATTTTCAATGAACAGACTTTCCCTTCACCTCCATGATTGAGCTCAGTCTTCCATGGCATTTGCACCTTTATTGATAACATTGTAAACAGAATTCCCTCCTCCCCCACCAGATTTCATTACTGTAATGATTACATTGTTTCATTGGTATATAGAATGGCTTCCGAACTGTTAGTAGCATTTTTGCTACTTTATTGACTGAAGTTCTCATTTCTATGATTTTTCTGGTAGAGTCTTTAAGGTCTTTGTAGTCTCTACTCAAATCATCTGCATGTGTGCTTTCCTTTCCTGTTTTTTCCATGCCTTATTGCTCTGGCTAAGACTTTGAAACACTGTAATGAATGAGAATACAAGGATTTGATACCCTGTCTCAGTCTTTATTTTAATAGATAAAGGAAAAAAAGGGAGTTGTGTCTTTTCTTAGAAATGAAAGGATGATCGACTTTCATACACAACAGATGTAATATAGCACATAAAGATAAAAATATGTTCATCTAAACAAATGCCTATTAAAAAGTTGAATATATTTGTGTTATATAGGTCTTGAAGAAAGTAGAAGTAGTTAAGACATACCCCAATATAATAAATATTTGATGTGACAAAGCTACAGAAATAGTATACAAATGTGGGGAAATTGAATTAAATTCTTCTACAAACCTTTTATTGTATGTGCATTTTTTAGTGGGTAATTTCCTTTTATGCTTTTGCTATCTTCTATCACACATAGAGAAGAAGCAGATAGAAGTAAGAAAAGTGATCTGACAAAACTTCAAGTGTAACAATGTTGTAAAATATCAACTGGACATTGCATTTTCATTTCAGTCAGATTACAAAGCTGAGGAACCAGAATAATGACAGGATAAATGGGGAGCTCAGACACTTAGAGCTGAAATTAGGAATGAGGATGGAAAAGAAAGGTAAGTGAAGAAAGGGGACAGCTGAGAAAAGTAACAGAGAAAGGAAAATCTCATGATTAAATAGATTAGACAACAGGAAAGAATAGATCAAAAACTCATAAAAAATTATCAAATAATACAAAAACTGAAACAAATTTGTGTCTACTTAAAAACCACGTGCATGTATGTGTGATCTGGTAAAAAGATATTAATGAGAGAAGTGGACAGGAAATTAAAGAAGAGCAAAGGAAGGTTGTAGGAGGCTTTAGTGAGGCAGGAAAAAGAAGAAAAACGAGAAAACAAATCATAAAAAAGAAATTAAGAACCTGTTCTAGTTAACCCCTTATATTTAATTTTATTACCTTTTATTTCTTGAATTTATAAATAAAATGCATATCTATTTATCATAAGCTAAATACATTCTAATTTGTAAAGAGAAGACACTTGTTTGCTGAGACCTCAGAGGGCTGTGTTTCCTTAGCCCTTGTCTTGTGTAGACATGACTTTGCTAAAGAAAGGTAACTATCTTTCTTTGGCATTCAACCAGGTTAAAAAAAAGAGTGGAATACAAGCACTACTTGTTCTGTCCATCTTAACTATTGCACTGAATCACAGACAGAAGTGCCACTCAAACTGTCTTATCCCCACTTCTGTGATGTTGCTACTTAACATAAAGCTACAAGTCAGAGTTCTCACAAATTTCTTCAGCTGTGTCAGAATCTGAGGTTAAGGAAGAACCATTTCTTCAGATTAGTGATGTCAATCTCTAGTTGTTTGATGTTCTTGTCAGTGGCCCTTCAAAGGTCTGAGTAGTGTAAGTTCGGAGGCCAGCATCTGGATTAGAACTTCTAACAGCAGATATCATGGGTGATTCATTTTTATCTGGAAAGGAAAAAGAAGGGAATTCTCAGGGAGATTTCTCTTCCCTGGATATAAATTGTTATTCATCATATTTATGGTTGGGCCTGGCTTTGTGGGGGTATCTATTTTTTTATTAATCTTTTTGGTAGCCAGTTAGCTGTGCCTTCTGTGGTATCAGACAGGCATATCAGTCCTCGGCCCCATAAGGGAACTAGGTCTGGACCATTCCCTTTAAGGGTAAGAGGGTCCTTCCCCATATCTGTGGCAAAGTTTTGTTGGTTTCGGTGGTGCCAGAAGCAGTCAGCAGCAGATTTGCCATGAGCTTTCAGCTTTAGAGAGATAAAAGTGAACAAGGTATGACGAAGAGTATTTCAGGGGGACTCCTTCTGAAGGGGTACTGGGAGGTCAGGCCTCTATCCCTCCCTTCACAAGTTTAGAATTGCCACAGCCCTTCTATACTTAGAGAAGAGAGGAGATGTCAGAGGCAGCCCTGCTTACACACTGAAGGCCTAAAATCAGCCATAGGCCTAAAATCAGCAATAGGCCTGTCATACATGTACACTAACACCGAGTCTTGGGTCTCAGTGGAAAAACATTGAAACAGATGGCTATAAGCTAATGTCAACAGGCAGCTTTTGTGGAAATTTACAAGCCTGAGTAGTCATAGACTTTGTAAATAGGTAGCCTGGGCAGACAATACCAACTTAGATAAGGACAAGCGAGTCATAGGCAAAGTCATAGTGACTTGTCCCCTGAACCTTCACCCAGCTGATACCCAGTTCTGATGATATCTGTATTCCCCCTGATTACCCACACTCCAGTGTCATTCCATTCCCCACATCCTGTCTTTCTGTGTTTATAACCCCAGTGTGAATGAATTACGATTTGAGAAAAAAATTTAAAAAAAAAAGAACCATTACTCATGGCTCTAAAGAAGTTCACCCCTTAACCATTGGTTCTGATGTTCCTATGTTATGACCCTTTAATAGACTTGTTTATGTTGTAGTGGTCCCTCACCATAAAATGATTTCATTGCTAATCCATAGATCTAATTTTGCTCTTGTTACAAATTATAATGTAAATATTTGATATCCTACAGGTGGAACCCTATAGTCTATATCTCTGCTTTTAGCTACTTATGCATCTGGGTTTTCACATCTAACCAGAAGTTCAGCCTGCCTCTTTTGTGTGTGTGTGTATGTGAACACCAGTCTTTGCCTAATATACTCACACCTAAGTTTCCAGCTATATCAGGTTCTCTCCTTGTAATGATGATTCTCTGAGTGGCACTTGCTTTGGCAGTGGTGGCAGAGGGATCTTTGGGTTTTGGAGATATGATAATGTTAAATTTCTACTCTTTAGTAAAGTGATTGGCTTATATATTGTCTCTAAGTCAGTTCCCTGCTTAGCCTGAACCTTAGCTATAGAAGAACAGACAGGTGGCTGTTATCTATCTCTCCAGCAGCTTAAAGATCTCCCATATAAGATGTAGATTATTTGTTACTTTCTTGCTACTGGTACCTTTCTTTATCTCTTCTGTTTAAAGTTCCATAGTAAGTGAAGGATTCTGTTTTCTCCCACTTATTCATGACCAGGGGTTTGGTCCAGTAATTACCCTTACATTTAACACACATGGCCTATCTTGGTCTTTATGTCTTTCAGGATATTTTGGATTTCTCATTATATTTTCTTGGAACCCTCACTTGCCTTTTCAACTCTCCATGCGGTCCTATATCTGATCCTCCCAACCCAAAATCATGGAGAAGTTCAGCAGTGGGAAGAGGACTCTTTGTCTCAACTCTGCCTTCTGGGAACCACTTTGAGCTGCTTTTGAGAATGATTCTTTCAGTTTTTACTGCAGCCCAGGACCCCAAATGATAGATTATAAATTGACAGCATTCCTGGTTCTTTCTCTATAAACAGTTCTGATTCATTATGAACATTTTTTCTTTTTATTAAATGGGTTCTGTTTCTCCCAGAGTGACTTAAAAATGACTGTGTAGTCCAGCTTCATCCTCCCATCTAATGAGGTTACAGAATTAGTCAACAAACATGGATCTAAAGCTCACTTGCTTTCATTACCCCTTGTGCGAAGCTAACTGACCTTTTCTCCATTCTTCTTCCTATATACTTAAAAACCATATATACTTTAAAAACATGTGGCTTTGTTGTACATATGAAAGTACTTACAATATTTACCAGACTTAAAAATATTCTTTATGCACTGTTTTACCTTCATTATATTATAGCTGGTTTTACTAAGCATTCTGCTTTACGTAGTATAGCTTTTACTCTCTGGACTGCATATCTGGCTAAAAGTATAATTTGTATTCTGATTTCTGATGGGGCCAGAAATGAGATTTGGGATGTAAGGAAGTAGTTCCTAGCTCAATTCTATCTTTTAGATTTGTCACAGGCTGACAAATAAGACTACTCACTTAAAACACCAAATAAATTTATTACTGATAACTTATGTTAGAAAAATTAAACATTTGAACTTTGGAACTACTCAGATGGTTCAGTGGGTAAAAGTCTCATGACCTGAGTTATATGTCAGAATAGAAGGAAATGACAGAGTACCCTGTCTGTGGGACTGCATAAGGGTATCCTGGGTCATGGTTGAGCAGGTACTTAGAACCCCGAGATTCTCCGTGGAATTCTGCGTGAGAACCGGCAGGAGTTCAGTCCCTCCCATCACCTAGGATCCTGAAAACAGTCACATTTCCATAGAGTCACATAGGCCAGGCTATAGGCCTCAGGCCCTAGAGATTTACATACTAATGAAGGCCAGAGGGTAGAGCAAATTAAACATTCCTCCCCCAGATCCTCCCCTAATCCTCCCCCTTTCTCCCTCCCTATATAACTCGGGACTGCCCTGAGTTTTTGGGGAGTACACCTAGATCCATCTATTATCCATCATGACAATAAATCTTTTTGGAACCAAGGACTTCCTCGTGTTACTGGGGCCTGCCGCCGCCAAGGCCCTCAGGCCGCTGGAACCATAAGATCTTCCTCCCTGATGTGGGACCAGCCACGGCGGCGCAGGCTTGGGCCACTGTGGCAGCCTTTTTAAATTTTTTCAACATTTGGCGCCCAACGTGGGGCACAGACACCCACGGACTTCAAGGACCGGGCCACCCCAGTCTGCGACAGAACACAGCCAAGCTTTTGTCCGGTGCTGTGAGAAATCGACTCAGTGAAGATTCCACGCTTCTCCCATGCTGACTAAAGCTACAACTGCTTAATCTCTCACTTGGAAGATCTCTGCATTCCAGTCACAAAGACCCACATCACCAAACAAGCTGACCAGGCCGCCGAGTCTGCTAAACAAGTACAGTCTCTCCCACGGGTGCTGCTAGGGCCTCTTTCTTCTTACCCTATCCCTCTCCTCTTCTCAGCTGTGGGCTGTCCGATGTGAGCCCACATGCCCCCCGACTCAGCCCTCCGAGCCAAGGGCTTGAGACCTACCGGTCCCAGGCTGCCCCAGAGCAGAGGGGATCCCCAACCCCTTTCATTTTCTCAGCAGTGGGTTGTCCAACACGAGCCCACATGCCCCAAGAGCTCTACACCCCCGTGAAACCTGAGTAAAAATTCCCCATGCTGGGCGGGGCCCCGCCACGCTCGCCTGGTGTCACAGGGAATAAACTCAGCCAAGATCCCGTGTGCTCCTGCCCTACTGGCCTACTGCATCATGGCAGACACACGGACACACAACACAACAGAGATTCATGCCCGCGCGTGCCCACGTACAGGCCTATATCGTTCCCTACAGATGGTAGAGGATCCGGACAAAGCCAGCTCCAAGAGTACCCCCCGCTGGTGCCCACCAAGACCCTCTCCATGGAACCGTGAGTAACTCCAGCCTAGTCCCTAAGACTAGACAGCTCTCTCTCTATCCTTTCTCCCTCTTTCTCTCTCCACGTGTTTTGGGCCAATGTTTTCTCTGTAAATCTTAGCTACCACTAGCTCCTGCCTGAATCAAAAGACTAGATCTCTCTCTCTCCCTCTTCTCCACTGTTTGCTACAAAATGGCGGAGACCCCTTAATCGCCATTCTTTACCCCTCCCCCCAAGAAATCTCCAACGCTCTGCCTGCCAAGAGGTTTGCCCCTCCCCCAGTGGTTAACTTTTCACGCTAAAATTCCCCCACTCCCCACCATTTGCGGCCAGCTGGTTACAGCCCAGCTGACTTGCCTGTAAAAACAGACCTGGCTCTCTGTTTGCCCCTTCCCCACTAGTCCCCTTATAAGTCATTTGCGGCCAGCCATCACCCAGCTGGCTTGCCAGTTACCAGAGGGTCTGAGACTCCATCTGTGCCCCTTCGCCTTTGTCTAACTTACAATTTCTTTCTCAACCTCTAGGTGTCTCTCTGCCATAGCTCAGTCTCACACAGCCTTTCACTCCTTCTGACTCTGTTACCAAACTTCTATGTGTTTCGCTTTAAACTTTTCTTCAAAGTTAGCCTTTCTTTTCTCTAAGAAAAACAACAGGGGGAATTCCTTGGCCTCTCTCCTAGAACATCCAGCCACCAGGTGGTAACCCAAACCACCACGGGGCAGAACAGGCCTTTCCTCTGATACTTCTAAATCCGCCTTTAATGCCTTTTCCCCTAACAGGAATGCCTAGAACAACAGTGTTTGTGCTTTTCAACCCAAAATTTTTTGCTTTTTGTTTAAATGTCTCCTTTTCACTCATGATATATTCTCAACAATTTTTTTTTCAACTCTTAAAATTTCTTCAAGGTGTGAAAGTCATCTAAATTTACTTCCACAGGTTAAATCAAGAAGCTGATCAACATCTTTCAGCTATTAATTAACAACTAGTTTCCTTTTACAGACAAACTGTTGCTGCCTACATAATTAATATGATTTTCTTCCACAGTCAGCTAAAACAGACTCAAAGGTGACTTCTAAAACTGAAATTTCTTCAAACACCTTTGCTTTCTAGGATCTCAACGACACACCATGAAGTACCTGATCCCAAGTAGCCTAATGCTTGCTACCCCTTTACAGACATCCCCCTGCTGGGGTGCCGCTTCTCTGTTGTGATTTTTCTACAGGTGCTCCCACAAGTCCAACAGAGACTTATAGAGCCTCCTGGAACTTGCCTAGGATGCCGTGCTGTCTTCTTACAGCCACACCGCGACCTGTGCCCACAAAAATGTGCTCACAGAGACATATGAAAAAGAATAATGTAATTGAAATAATTACATTACTTGAAGGTGAACCTAAATGTCAACATTTGAACCATGAAGTTTTGGCACAATGGGTTATGTTTACTTGGATTACTTCAGGTTGTACCTGAAGCATTGGATCATGTTGATGTATATGGAAGCTATTTGCTAAACTAAATAGCATTTCAAGTTCTCTTTTCTATAAAATCCCTCTTCACTGTGTCTGATAACCATTCTTTAGCTTGTCAGTCACACCAATCTAAATTGAAACCTCTTTGAAGAAAAGCTGGCAATAAGAATGTCATGTTTCTGGAAATTTGAATATTAGTGTAAGTTATTTTGCTAACAAAATTGTGTTTCTTCTTAATTCCAAAAAAAGCATGAATTCTGTTCCTAATATTTCACAAGTGAAAGTGTGTTTCTTAAAAATGAGAACTTGAAACTATGAAAGCTGGTATCATATACAATAGCATCCATTTAACAGAACAACTACCAAAAAAAAAAAACCCAAAAACAACAAAAAAAATAAACCTACAAAAAACTCTCAGACTTACAGCTCAGGCAGTGCCCTGAGGGAGCAGGCAGATGTTACAATACAGAGATCAGAAAATTTGCTATGAGACCATGCTCTAAGTAACACCAGGTGCTCAAAATGTTTCTCCAAGCTGACTGTCCAAATATAAGCTGAGTAAAGAAAACAATAGACATGCTAAAGGAAACATCTGAAAGACTCTGAGGTTCTAACCCTACACAGATAACCTCAGGAAATCAAGGATTAATGAGAGTAGGAGCAATGTTTTTCCCTAAGGAACACCACACCATTTCATTATCCACTTTCAAATGGTAAGCCCTGGCATACACAGACTGAGCGGGTTGAATTTATATAGTTAGTTATATATATGCATATATGCATATGAAAACAATCAATGAAAAATGATTATGAAATGAAAGTGAGAGGAAGTATATGGGAAGGTTTGGGAGAAGGTAATGGAAGGAAAAAAAATGATGTTATTGTATTTTTATTTTCAAAAACAATATTTAAATAGTCAAAAAATAGAACAGCTGTTGTAAATAATTGATAACAGAAAGTGATGACTTTAAACTTTGCTTATTTAATTAAAACTACTAATTTTATTTGAACATCCATCATAAACTTTAATTTACTTCAGTATAGTTACATATATATATATATATATATATATATATATATATATATGTAACAGTAATTTTTATTATATTTAAAGACATTAGTGCTGAAAACATTATGAAATTTATGACTGCAGAAAAAAATCATATATAAATTTGATTTGTTTTCAATGCCTTAAAATGTACTAAAATCACTTACCATGTATAAAAACTGCATTTATTTCCTTCTATTCTGGGAATTCGAAATATGTCACTGTCTGATTATTTTTAAGTTAATTGGTATTTTATTTTGGGAGCTAGTAGAAAAAGTATTTGATTATGATGAATACATATGGATGGCAATATAATTTCTCTACTCTTGTTTTTTTAAAAAAAACAGTGACTTTCTGGAGCATAATATGAACACTATATTAAACTATAAAATTATATTGTTTACAAAAATAAGTGACTAGGAAAACTCACAAAACCACACCAGAAATTTACATGCTGTAAAACCCAGGTAAGTAGAACAATTACGAGAGGGTTCAGTGAATGTTCATAATTCTGCCTCGTTGTTCACCAAATGGTCATTTAACACATTTGTAATGTCCACTGTGCTAGGCAATAAGATTCCAAGTTAAGCATGGGAATTATAAGAACTTATCTCCGCAGGGACTAAAGGTTTAATGAAGAGCTGGCTTAAGACAAACACAGCCAGACTTTTTTGTGGAAGAAAAAAAATGTTTGGAACACCACAGTGCTCTCAATGAGCCTTAATCTCTTCACTGTGAGGATTTAGATATGGGTTAGTGTCAATTTTACCATATACCATTAATCTCATAAAGGTGAAGGATCCTAGAATTCAAGTCATGGGCACATTTGAAACCTAGTCTTGAACTCTGCATTTTATTTATGTAAAAGTATTTGAAACAAGAGTCTCCTTGGTTTTGTATGTGCTTCTGTGTCCATATCATGTTTTCTTCATTACTATGTACTTACAGTGCGTTTTGAGGCTATTCAATGAGATGACTACCTTCAGTTTTTCTCTTTTGCTATTCTTGGTCCTTTAGTATCATATGAATTACAGAACTGATGGTTTTCTAAGTGTTCAAAGAATGTCATCTTTAATAGAAATTTCATTGAATGTGTAAGTTGCTTTGAGTAGTATGGATATTTTAACAATGCTAATTCTTTTGATCCAATTCATATACTTTATGTGTCTTACAAGAAATAGCCAACTTACATATTCTATTATTTTTTATTTATAAAACAAGTTAGATGATGTTACTTAACTTTTAGGCATCAAGATTGTTTTTGATTTCATGCAAAGTGTTCAGTGAGGTATTGCTGTGTCTAATTCCAGTTTGGTGCCTAAACCTGAATGAATACTGAAGGAATTCATAGAGGAACAATATTGTTCATGTAAGCATTATTTTCCAGTACATGGAAGTGAACAGAGAGGTAGGTAGGTAAAAGGATAAGTGATCCGGTAACTTAAAGAATGCAGAGTCCTGAAGAAGGAATATGAGCAGTGACACTACCCTGTGAGTTTCATGTATCACAACATCACCTGGTACTTTACAGAAAGATCAAATACCATGTTTCTCAAGTGCCCTTTATTTATTTCTATAATTTGACAATAATTATATAAATTAACATTTCACAATGATATTAAACCTGGGGCTGGGGCCCACATCGATTTAAAGAGCAAATTCAGTATCTGTTCAAATGGCACAGAGAGTGCTGTCATATAATATGAGAGTGCCTTGGAGAAAAATTGGCAGATAGAATCCAGCCGACAAGTGTTCACTTAACCTTCGACCGCCAGTGCAGTGTTAAAACCAGTCCTATTCTCTCACAATTCAAAGCAGGACATAGACAATTTGCAAACCAAAAGTGGTCAAAGCAAATTTAACAGTCACACTCCCTGGAGCAGAAGTGACTTCTTCAAGTGGCACCAAGGCGCATTTATGTTGAGTTAGCAATGTGGAAATTATCGTACTTGACACAGAAATGAAGAAGATTGAAGTCTTGTCTCTCAGAGCACAGGCAGTGGCCAAAGTCCGCATTAGTTTCCCTAAGAAGCCTTCTTGAGTGGAGGCAGTGCATCAGAGGGAATAGAGCAACCTATGCTTTAAGAGGGATGGTATATTGTTTAGAATCAGTGATAAAAACAGAACCAAAATGTATTTGAGAAGCAATTTACGTGCAATAAATTTCAAATGTTTTAAATTGATGCCCAGGGTGTAGGCATGTGTGGACACCTGTTAGAACATGTTCCTGTATAGGACTTACACTGTTTGTATCACTGTAGAAAGGTTTTTTTCCTTAATATAATGAACATTTTTAGGAGTAGCTTCCATATTGTTTTATTTTATTATAGTTTGATTTCTTTTTGTCATTTAACTGCATCAAATCATTCCAGCATCTTAATTATTGTTTTGATTTGTGACAAATTTGCACAGTAAGCTTATTCCTTGCTTTAGATAATGTATTGCTAATACTAGTGGTGTAAAATGTGTACTTTTCCATTGAACAACAATTTTTCACTAGATTTAAGTAGAAAACAGTAATTATGTAGAGGTCATTATCTTCCATTGTGTGATCAGGTAACAACTACAGGCAAAAGTACACTATCCCTTGTATGGGATCCTAGGCACCAGTGCACAGAGATCACCTGCATGCATACTTTCTATTTTGGTTCCCAGAGGACTTTATGCAATTGCTTCATTTGCCTCTTAATATAGCCATGTACAGAGAACAACAGTAGCTTTTTTTCCATTTTTTGTTTTTGTTTTTGTTTGTTTTTAAGTGACGTATTTTAGGAAAGCAAATGAATGAAAGTGTTTTAAAATACAGGGATCCTATCTTATTTACTACATTTGTACTTCATAGCATCCTTCCTGTGTTACTTCCTTATTCTATTGCTTCTTTTTTTTAAATCACTTTACTCATTGTTAGGATAATGCCTTAGGAGCTATGGTTGCAAGCTCTTTAGTTTCTTAGCTCTCAGTTGCATACAGCATGTTTAACATCCCTTGCCCTTTCCTTCCACAGGTAAGAAAGATACCATTATTTCTAGAACAAGCATCAAATTTGTCAAGCATAATATCCTATAGTTACCTTAGAAGAAGGCCTCCAGCTAAATTTCAGAGTCCTCATTCACTTTTGTGTGATTTTCTTACAGCTCAGAGTCATGGGTTTAGAACATGTGGATTGTATCCATCTTTCTGAGATGGTTTATGTTCAGTAAGTCTTTATATTTGTTTGTATAATTATTTACTCACCAGTAAGTGAATTCAGGTTAGGTAAACCAGTAGTGTTTGACTATTGAAAATATTTCTCCTTTATTTATTCAACCATTGATTTAGTTAATATTTCTTTGTTTATTTTTTAAACCATTAGTGTTTGACTTTTGGATTTTTTTCTAACTGATATTAATGTTCAAAATACTCTTGATCAGAGACTATGTTCTATGATATAAACTAAGGAGAACCATCTCCTTTGTGAGAGACATAGTATTGTAAAAGATTAGGAGGAGGAAATATCTTTTCCTGAACTCTGTCCTATGAGAATACAAGTAAGTTTATTGGAATCATTTAGTTGCACAGTCATTCTCTAACATTAATATCTGCCTGTCATTTACACAGATATACTTAAATCATTGAACATGACTCTTAGATTTGTTGAAATGTATTCAGCTTGATTGACATGGTTAAATACTGTACACTTTACTTTCTCAGTCTGTTAGTACTGGCTACCATGCATTTGAAGTGGCGTAGGAGATAGAGTAAATAATTTCTTCCCTTGACTTTGTTTTTACAATAGAGCCTCCAAATTCTTTTCTAGTGCTTGGCTTGTTGTCTATGTCATTCCACACATTACACATGTTCTCACTGCTTACTCCATTTTCTGTTGCTGGCCCAGACAGTTATTAGTATTGTCACTAAGAGACACTGTGCTGCCATATTGAAATGTTCTCATTGTATTATTTCAATTTGTACCATGTGCAAAATAAAATGTAAAATAGATTATATATAGTAACCACCCTCCAGTAGGTAACAGAGAACAAAAAAGAGAGTGACACATATTAACAGAAACAGTAACATTAGAATCTTAGCCTGGAATTAGTGTTTGTCACATTTATTCTCTGTTAAAACTTAACCTGAGGGCAGTCTAAAATAATTTAGATCTGCTTTCATTTGGGGTTGGTAACAATGAAAAATATATTTTAATTCATGTAAAATGAAGTGATTTTATACTTATCATCAGAAAAATTGTAATTGCTTCTAAAAATACAATATAATTCAATATGGAATCTCTGAGGAATATACACAAGAATGGTATAGCAATATATAGCAAAATCATGATGTGGGCATTTTTTAATTTCTTGCTTTAGAAAAGGACTCTAAATTAATTTTCATAATGGCTATACCAGTTCACACTCTCACCATCAAGGGTAAGTCCTCCCCCTTTCTCACATCTATGATACCATTTATCATTATTCATTATTTTTATTTTAGGTATTCTGACTATGGAAAGGTGAAATAGTTTTAATTTAGAGTTTCCTAATGGTTAAGGATATTGAACAATTTTATACGTTTCTCAGCTATGTTTATGTATTCTTTTGTGTACTCTATATTTAGTTCCATGCCCCATATATAATTGGATTTTTATATGCTTCACAATTATTTTTTTTAATTCTTTGCATATTATAAATATTAATTCTCTTTCACATATATGGTGAGTAAAGATTATTTTTCCACGTGCAAGCTTCATCTTTACTTGAGTAATGGTGTTCTTTGCTCTACAGAAAATTTTAGTTTCATGAGGTCCCAGTAATTAGCTGTTGGTCTTCCTATTTACACTATTGTACTCCTATCAGATAGTGCTTTGATATATCAATAAGTTCAATAATTTTCCCCATTTATTCCACTATGAAGGCAAAAACACAAACAGGAACCTCGAGGTAGGAAGTGAAGTGAAAACTATGGAGAAATGCTGCCTACTAAATTAGATATATAGCCAGAACCACTTGCCCAGTGGTGATACAGCCTACAGTGTGCTAGGACCTCCTCCATCAATTAGCAATTAAGACATGCCTATAGGTCAATTTGATGGCTTCTCAATTCAGATTTCTTCTTCCCAGGTATGTTTGTGTCAAAAACTGCATATACTTTTTAGGTATCAATATTTGAGACACTATTTTAAACCTTTATTCATGCATATGAACAAAAAGGTAAAATATCATTTCACAATCATTAAGATCAAAACAAGACATCAAGACCTTGTTTGCCTTGCTTCCAAATCAGATTTCATGTGTTCAACAGTGAACTTTCTTTATGAAAGGCCAGAATAACTGTCCTCAATTTAAAAGTTAAAGCAGATTCCAAAGTCTGTCCAACAATTTGGGCAACTTATTTATGTGAGCAGCTCATTCTCCTAAAGGTGAAGCTGGGGTAATCATGTCTGTATTATGTAACATTAAGAGGATTCATGATGTAGCTCAGTGCTCTGAGTCCTCCAAGAATAGCACTCATGAGTGAAAAGTGGCATCATTTAACTGGGGCCCTGTGGAACAGCCCAGCCCCTTCCTCAGCTTCTTCATCTGTAAAATGGGGATACTAATAACCATGTCTTACATAATTAACCTCTCTGTGGATTAAGTAGTAATTGATGACTCCATGAAAACCAGTATAAGGAACTATGGATGGAAAGCTCCTCAGTAACCCTAGTTTTCATGTAAATTCTGCCTTACTCCTTAAGCGTGTTATTGCTTCCCTTAGTTTACAACTCTCTGTGGAAAAAGTACCAACTGAATCTGAGTGAGTTAAACACATCTGATTCTTAACAGAAATGCTAAATAAAGCACTCTTTTTTTTGTTGTTGTTCATCTGAATAGAGCATTCTTAAGTCTCTTTCATTACAGCTCCTTGAAGAACAGGGAACTTTTATCATTGTTTATTTACATGGTATACAGCTTGTATTATTTTAATATTCTTTTTTTCTTATCCCTCTATTTCAGGCATATGTAATTGTAGAAAAAATTGTATTTTTAAATCATACATACTTGTTTATAATTATGAATAAAACCTAAAGATAATGACTACAATAAAAATAATAAGTGTGAGTTAGTTATGCATAGTTATCACAAAATGTTATTATGTAGAGATTATATTTCATTTCAACTGCAGAACTCACCATGATTGCCAGAATTCTGAACACAAACACACAATACCAACTGCTAATACGTGCCATATACTGATATTTTGATATGGAAATTATTATTTTTTTCTGTTTCCCCTCTGATACATATTACTTTAAAATAAGAACTTTAACATATTAATGAAACAAGCATCACTCTAATTTTACAAGTTTCTAAGAATAGTTTAATATAAACAGATATGTATACTTTTGAAGAAATCACTGCTAATGTCACAGGTTATTTCTTAGAATGGCTGTGTAATCCAGGTGACACTATAGATACCTGAATTCACATAAAAGTTGCTGGCAGAGTCTCAGAGAAAAATATATTAAATTGTGTGGATAACTATATTTCTTAAAGGTATTTGCTGAGTTTCTTTGTGAAGCTCAGTTTTTTTGGGAATCACATGGTCTTGAACACTCATTTGAGACTACCTCGAGACCACACGAAACAAAGAGAACATCAATGTTCTCTCCTATGAAGCAAGCGTTACAAGTTCTTAACCCTCCCAAGGACATATGGCAAGTTAACAGTTAATAGGAAGGAGGGGCTGCAAGGTTCCCCTGTCCTGAGAATACAAAAGCTGTTAACAGCTGTTAGGCAACTAAAATTTTTCTTCCATGGTTTAGCTTCACAAAAGTTGCTAAACACATGCAAAAGTTGTACACACATGTGAATAACCTCTCACCCACGTTTCTGGAATTTACTCCCTGCAATTATGCTTCTGTAAGTTCATATCATCCATGGGTGCATATCCTTCCCCCATACTTCTGTGAGTACCCCCTTACTCCTGCAATCACACTCCCTAACATGGTCCTGTACACAGCCATGTTCCTCTGAGTATATCATGAGCCATGCTGATTCTTTGATCTGTCACTAATACTGAATTTGAAAAAAGTAGACATTTGTAAGTGATTTCTTGGAAACATTAACATGGCATGTTTATCCAGTACAAAATAATACACATATCATTGAATATATTAAAATAAATTAAGTTTCAGGACTAGATGATCTTGTATGTACAGTTCTGAAACTTGTTTTGGGCTACTTCCTTCCTTCCTTCTTTCTTTCTTTCTTTCTTTCTTTCTTTCTTTCTTCTCTCTCTCTCTCTCTCTCTCTCTCTCTCTCTCTCTTTTAATTATAATATGGGTAGATTTACCGAGGATGAAATTTGAAGTGCCAGTATCCAGCTGTGTTTCTGCAATCACAATTAAACAATTTTACATCAGCCTATTTGCATTACACTCCCAGTAGTCACTCTCCACCCTTTTTTTATTTGAGTCAAACTGGTTCTGTAATGAGACAAAGTCTCTAGTAGCTTTCATGCTGAATATGTTCTTTAGTTTCAGTTGATACTAAAGAATTTACCTGGCTGAAGAGAAATTGCACCAGGTTTCTAATTTGCTCATTTAGACTCTAAATTATGTCAGGGTAAGACACTAATATTCTCATAAATGTATACACTTAAATTTTAATCTATATTCTGTAAAATATAATTCTGCAGAATAGGAGAACATCAATATACAAATGAGAACAAATCATTCTTTTGTCTACATCAGAGAGATAATGTGGCTTAATATTAACTGTGACTGCTAAACACCTCATGGAAAGTTAGTGAGTGTATTGATTCATTAAAATTTCATAATTTCAAATAAGTCTGTAACTTCTGCTGAGGTCAAAGTACTAATACAAAAGTGTCTATATAGATCCAAGAAACAAGAAATTTCTGAGAGCTTGTTCAAAGCTCTGTCTAAATTTCTGGGTGTATCTGGGTATGCTTGCTTGTATAGGGGATTAAATATCTAAGGAATTGTTGAACGAAGAGAAATTGAAATGTACGAAATAAGTATTTGATGCTTCTGTTGTCCAAAATATTCAATAACTCCAAGTAATTTCTTGTTTCTTCATTCATCATTATTGTCCATGAGAAATATATAGAGTAATATGCAGAGGCACAGATATCTGTTTTAGCAGTTCCACTTGTAACCCACTTTTCAAAGATACTGGAAGTGTTAAGCACAAGAGTGTTTGAATTCAAATTGTGTCAACAGTTCAAGTGTGATATTTACTCTCAAAAGTTTCTTGCTTTGAAGGCTTTGTCTTAAATTGATAGAAATTCAGAAACTGTAGAACATAAAACTTAATGGAGGACACAGGCCAGTAGGCACATATCATTGGGGGCTATGATTTCCTGGGATCTACTCGCTTTCTATCTTTTTTGCATACCATCATTCAAAGAGTTCATGATCTGCTACATATACCCCTCTATTAAGCTTCTGAAAATGTCAGGGAAACATGTGACTTTTCTGGTGTTTCATACCAGTGATTTTACTGTGACCATGAGACAGGTCATGAACAAGATGACAGAATGCTGCTGGTAATACATGCAAACAAAGACATACACATGCACACATTCACACTCATTCTCACACTCACATACACACACACTCACATATTCTCTCTCTCACACACACACACACACACAGTCATATACACATACACTGACATAATACATACTCACACATACACATATATGCATATGCAGTGACATACATACATTAACACAATCTTACACACACAAAAAAAACCAAACAAATCTCATATGTATATTTGGAATGTCTTTGTACATATAAGTTTATTTCTTAATTTCCCATACAAAGGATTCTTTTTGTTATCATCTCAGGTTTTTTTTTTCAAATTTTATTTCAAATTTTCAACTCTGATAAATAAAAACAGAGCTCAATACTAATTAGTCAAAGTGAGTTGTTCTCCAGAACATCAGGCTCTGACATTTGATTTTATTCATCAACAACAAAGCTAGAACAACTTGTTCAAATCATCAAATCTTAGCAACAACCACAAAGACAAAAAAAAAAAAAAAAAACAGAACAAAACAAACAAAAAATGTAACTTGGGAACACTAGTAAGACCATATATGTATATAATGTCTGTAAACAGTAATATTTCACTATTCTTAATGAGATTGGGTCAATCCATTCTATGACCTTTACTGGTAACTGCAGACTCTACTCAAAATCATTTTTCTCATCCTTGTTGGTTTTAGGTGTACATGTTTATTAAAAGCATAGACACAGAGTTAAAAATGAGTCACTTTCTTTTAAAAGAGAGTTCCAATTATTCCTTTTGCATATCTTCCAGATTCCTGTGACACACTTGTTTCTTCCATTTGACATAAATGTTAGGTAATAATGATCCTTAATACCATGTATGACAGTTCCAGCTAGTTTGAGACTGTGGCCTGCGTTAGAATTTTTTCGTGCCTATCTGTTGTCATCTTTAATTCATTTCTTAGAGAAATTTTATTTTAACATTATTAAAATCTGCCCCATATGCTACTGTGTATACATCCCTACACACCTGCATTTCACACCCAATCATCCTAGTCCTGGGATTATAATTAGGCAGGTACTTCGATTATTATCATAGTACTTCGATCAGGTTTTTTGTGTAGTTAAGTTTGGTCAGTGTGTTGTTTACCTGAAATTATAATAATATCTCACAAAAAAACCTACTTATTTCCACCATATCGAACATAGCTGTCTTCTCTGCATGGACTCATTGCTCAGCCAGATGGTTTAGGAGCTACTGTGTTCTGACTGTAACCTCGACCTTACTTCCTCATGAGTCCTTGTTCATCTGGTGCGTGAGCCATGGCATGATTTGTTATAATGTCCCTAAATGCCTTACTACATTGTTTTTGTAAATCCACCCTACTTCTGCAATGGAGGGATAAATGGCACTTGTGGTCTGCTCCTGCTGAGATTTTTTTCTTTTGATCAGGTTTATATTCAAGTTTGGTCAGATCAATAGTCTTTTTCTGGCAATCACAGAACCTGTATAAAAATACCAAATGGGCAGATGGGTTTCTTTCATCTCATTAAAGATGTCTGAGACACATTCATTCTTGTTTGAGTTTATTATAAAGATAATAGAGTGTCATAGCGAACTATAGATCCAATGGTAACTAGTTCTCTTCACTTGTCTTCTCTGCTATTGAAGAGGATCTGAACTGATTAGGTTTGGATGAAGGCTTTTTCAAAAACTCCAGAAAAGGATGGTGCTTTGATTGAGATGTCATGAGGGAATATGCTGAGGGCTTCCTGCACTATCAATTCTGAACCAAGTACCAATTCCTTTCCATTACATTGTTTCAGGATTTTTAGATATATAATTCTAACTAAGCTTCTTAAAGACAGCCATAGCTGTGGCCAATAATATAAAGGGACAACTGAATTGAGGTTTAAAATTAAGATATGTCAGAAAATTCTTTTCAGTGTCTAATACAAACTTTGTTCAATTCTATTTTAAAATGTTTTTCTTTAAGACTGCATATTCTAATAATGAACAGTAATGAACCTTCAGGAGAATGCACAAGAACAAATATAAATGCATGAGTAAGGATGTTTATGTGCTCTTGGCTGCTTCCTCTTAGGGCAATGAGTTCTGAACCTGCTCATGAATTAGTGTTAGCAGAGGAGAGGAGGAGAAGGGAAAACAGATGGAAGGTGGAAGGAGCAGAGGTGGGGAGAGAGAAGAAATAGAAAGACAGAGAGGAGAGAGAGACAGAGAGAGGGAGAGACAGAGAGAGGGGGAGAAAGAGAGAGAAGAGAAGGCAAGGGAAGGGAAGGGAAGGGAAGGGAAGGGAAGGGAAGGGAAGGGAA
>NW_021604565.1:1739316-1769849 GCF_004785775.1 Grammomys surdaster | reverse complement strand
GAAGGGAAGGGAAGGGAAGGGAAGGGAAGGGAAGGGAAGGGAAGGGAGGAGAAGGGAAGAGAAGGGAAGAGAGGAGAAGAGAGGAGAAGAGAGAAGAGAGGAGAAGAGACAGAGAGCACAAAGGGAATGGTCTTACATCCCAAAGGTACTAAAGCTCGTGAATGTATTTGGTAGTTTCCTAAATATAAGCTAGATGGTTAGTGAAACTACGCAGAGACTAGTAACAAACAAACAAAGGACAAATCAGGCTTAGTTAATGAATTCTTAGTCAATGTTAGTTAACAAAGTCTTAATTATTGTTCTACTGCTATGAGGAAACATTATGACCAAGACAACTCTTACAAAAGAACAGATTTAGTTGGAACTTACCTATTATTTCACAGCTTGGTCCATTATGACCATGACAAAGAGCATGCGACACAAAGGCATAGTTCTGGACAGGTAGCTGAGAGGTTTACATGCTGATTTTCAGCAGGCAGGGGTGGAGTGGGTGACCCAACTGGTCCTCCTGTGGGATTTTAAAGCCTCAAACTCAGTCACAGTGACACACCCTCTCCAACAAGTCCTTACCTCCTCAGCCTTCTGAACAATTCACCCATGGACTAAGCACGCAAATATAAGAGCAGATGAGGTCATTCTCATTCAAACTATCACACTAATAAACAGTATGTTCATTTGTCTGTATGGGTCAGGAATCTACAAACTGATCCTAAAGAGAATTCAGCTGAGAAAAGGGTGAGGGCCCTGTGAACCTGCACCACATGACTGTGGGCAATCCATATAGATAGTGTCTATGAGAACTGTAACCACAAGGAAGTCTACTAATTCTCCTTCACAGTCATGTCTCTTGAAATGCAACTGTAAAAAAAAAAAAAAAAAAAAAAACAAAAACTATTGGTTACATGGAAGGGCACTAGTCATAGGATATGAAGGCTATTGCTGAGATCCTGGGATCATGTCATCACTGTTTACACTAGCAGTCTACCCAAAGTAAATTGTAGACAAATTGAGTCTAGATATGAAGATCAATCTCTGCAGTAAGTAAGGTATGATTAATTTATGCAGCTACTCAGGTCCATTTCCTATTAATAGTGTGTTTATCATATAGCTATATTCAATGGCTTAGTCTTTTATCTGATTTATAAACACATTTAGTGCATTTTGTGAATGCAAGTTTTAACACATTTAATAAAATGCTCTATAAAGTTTATTATTAATGTGTAAATTTTATAGATAACTGAGTAGAGACTACATCTCGTATCTAGGTCATATTTTAAACAATTTATAATGATTTTTTAATGTATTATTTAGTTTCCTTTAGAATATGGTATAAAGGGTTGGAAAGAAGCCCACAGCAGCTTCAAAGCTTCCTTTGAGATCCATGGTTTTAAGTAGATCTGCATGTACATTGTTGTACCGTTCTTTTCTGTGGAATAAAAACAATAAACAGAATGAAATTTGTTATGCTCCCTCATAACATCTGAGATGTAACATAGTTCTGCTCTGGTACACTGAATTGTATTGTATTAAACATCAATGTTCTTTTCTTGTCATCTGTTTGTGTGAGAAAGACAACTTCACCTACACAAAAACCCATGCATGTGTGCCTGCTATATGGGACTCATCATATGTCAGCAGTTGACACATGGAGAATGGCTCATGAGGCCTGCCTGACTGTCTGTATTGGGATGCCCAATGACATTTGATTTAACATTTGCTGTACTAGGATTTTCTCTATTAGCCAGCCACTACAGTACTGAGAGATTTAATATAATAACTAGCAACTCTGCAACTTCCTAGCCTTACCACCTCCACATAGGACAAATTTCAAATAACTATCAATTGTGTACTAACCCTGTTTCTCAATTTAGTGTTAGCAGTCATACTGTTTTCCTTTGTTTATTGTACACATGTATTATTATGTGTTAATTGAACACATAAATATATTTTTGTTAAAAGCACACATATACACTCTGGTGTCAAGGAAAACAGCATTGTATAGCCATTCATGCTTTTAGCATTGTGAGCCATTGTTTTATTTGACACTGTCTATTTCATAGAGCTATTTCACATTCCAGGCTCATCACAGTACTTGCTAAACAGTAAGATTATTAACTTTGCTTCATTTGAACTTTAGGAAATATTCTGATTTTGGTAAGAACTCTATAGTACCCCTACTGTGTTGAAAACCTTGTTTATTCTTTGGTTTGGCGATAGAAATGATACATACACAAACACAAATACATAGCACAAACACAGTATTCTCCCATTTTGCAGTGAAGAATTTTAATTGCAGTATTGTTATGCCAGTTGTTTTTAGTAATTCTTCAACCTGGTAATTATTCTTCCTATCATAATTTTCTGCTCATTTAAACATAAACATTTTTATTAGGAAATACAGTATCATATTATACCATATTATGCCATTAGTAATTATTTTTTAATTCCTCAGCTGAGACAGGAAGATAATTTATTGTACAGGACTTAAACCTGGCCACAATTGAGAACAGAACTGGTCCAGAACATCACTGGTCTGGGGCAGAGAGCCAACAGAGATTGTTTCTGTTGTAAGGCAGTCAGTTTCTTGTAGCTGGGCTCAACAAACTGAGCAGATGGTGAAACTACAGCTCCACTAAGACAACTGGAAACCGTCCAACAGCTGGGACCAGGGTCCCCTCCTCCAGAATCCCCTTATTTCTACTCCTCCTGCCTATTGAGTGCCCAGGTAATTTACTACCACATCATCCTTCTCTTGCATTCCAGCCTGTACATTTCCCTTCTTCTCCTCTACTCAAATGGTGTGGGAGTTTCAAGGAAGGTGGCTCTGAGGTCAAGAGCAACCTAAGTCCTTTAAACCCATTGTAGTTAGTAACTTAAACAAGCACCACAATTCTCTCAGTTTCAGGCCTACTTAACACTTGATTTTGTTGAGCCAAGTCTTGCTGACAGTCATATCTTAGTAGAAAGGTGGTTGTGCTTATGATTCAAGATGCTTGCAATTTTATTGCTTTTGGTTGAATTAAAATTTAAAATTACATAGTTTTGCTCATAAAATGAAATTTACATGAGGGAAATGAACTATTTGTCTTTAATGTCACTATCTAATTTTCTCATTACAAAGTATAGCTTAAAATTATATATTATAGAATATCTGTGACCCAGAGACTCACAAACTGTAATTAGCATCTTTAAAACTCCTTAATTTAAATCAAGAGGAAATAGTCAGGAAAGTCTCATTCTGATACCCAAGAGCAGGGCCTAATTAAATATGACACTTACTTCAAACAGAGGAAGCTGGACAATGTAGCTCAATGGTTGATTATGTAGAAATTGAGCAGCACATTTCTGGGTGCTTCGAAAACAAAACTGAAAAGAAAAAGAAATATCTCTGGATTAGAAAACTCTTTCTTCTTCAGGGAAGTACACACACATGTTAAAAAAGAAAGACCTTTTGGTCAAAAAAGGGCAGAATGCTTGTCATTATTATTATTATTATTATTATTATTATTATCATTATCATTATTAAATCTTTTTTTAATAGTCCTGTCATTATCTCTCTTCCAGTCAATCCTCCAACTGTTCCTCATCCAACTCCTCCTCCTGTCTCCACGAGGATATCCCCATCCCCTTACAACCACCCCACCAGACCTCACCCATCCCTATTTCCTCAGGTCTCTGGAGGGTTAGGTGCTTCTTCTCTCACTGAGGCCAAACCAGGCATACCTCTGCTGTATGTGTGTCAGGGCCCTAATATTAGCTAGTGCATGCTACCTGGTTGGTGGCTCAGTGTCTGAGAGATCTCGGGTGTGCAGGTTAATTGAGACTGCTGGTCTTCCTATGGGGTCGCCATAGCATCAGTAATAGTGTCAAGCCTTGGAGCCTTCCCTTGAGCTGGATCCCAATTTGGTCTTGTCACTAGACCTCCTTTCCCTCAGGCTCTTCTCCATTTTTGTACCTGCAGTTCTTTTGGGCAGGGACAATTCTGGGTCAGAGTTTTTGACTGTGGGATGGCAACCCCATCCATCCACCTGATGCCTTGTCTTTCTACTGGAGGTGGATTCTAAAAGCTGCCACTCCCCACTGTTTGAGCATTTCATCTAAGGTTCCTCCATTTGAGTCCTGAACTTCTCTCACCTTCTAGGTCTCTGGTACATTCTAGCATGTTCCTCCACCTCCTGAGCTTGCCTGTTTCCATTCTTTCCACTGTCCCTAAGGGCTTCATTTCTGATTCCCCCCAATACCTGATCATGTTTCTCTTTTCCCTCTTTGTTCCCTCTCACACCCAGGCCCTTCCATACCTCTGCTTCCTGTGATTGTTTTCTTCTCCTCTCCCAAATAGCATTGAGGCATCTTTATGTGGGCCCTTTGGCTTGTTAACCTTCATGAGTTCTGTGGATTATATCCTGAGTATTCTGATATTTTGGCTAATATACACTTTTTAGTGAGCACATACCATGCATCTTCTTTTGGGTCACTCAGGGTGATGTTTTCTAGTTACATACATTTGCCTGGAAAAAAAAAATCTCATGATGTCCTTGTTCTTAATAGCTGAATAGTATTCCATTGGGTAAATGAACTACATTTTCTGTATCCATTCTTCTATTGTGGGACATCTGGGTTGTTTCCAATTTCTGGCTATCACAAATAAGGGTGCTATGAACAAAGTGGAACACATGCCCCTGTGCCATCATGGGGCATATGCCCAAGAGTGTTATAGCTGGGTCTTGAGGTAGACCTATTTCCAATTTTCTGAGGAACCTCCAGATTGCTTTCCAGAATGGTTGGGATCTCAAACGGCCTACAAGCACTTAACAAAATGTTCAAAGTCCTTATTCATCAGGTAAACGTAAATCAAAATGAGCCTGGGATTCTACCTTACACCAATCAGAATGGCTAAGATCAAAAACTCAGGTGACAGCTTATGTTGGCAAGAATTTGGAGAAAGAAGAAGACTCCCCATTGCTGGTGGAATTATAACCTCATTCTACTTTTTTAAATCTGTTTTCTTCTTGGTTTTTCAGCATCCAAGAGTCACAGGACTGGATTTAAAAAGTGCCACCAAATATGAGTGGATCGTGATGGGAGAGCAAAAGAGTGACACTAGAATGAATAGAGGGATGAGAAACCATTATCAGGATATATGTTTTGAAAAATAAGTCTACTTTTAGTAAAAGAAAAACTATGTGTGTATATTTATATATTCAATTATATAGACTATAGGTTTTTTTGTTTAATAGTTAGTAAGATGATTCTTAGTGTCCTTTTCATGCAAGTATGTTGTCATTATAATACCTCATTCTCTCTCATGTATTTGTCTTTTCCATCTCCACAAGAAGACAATTTTTTCCTATTTCCCAGACCAGTTGTATTTCTGTCATTACCTTCTTCTTATCCTCTCCTCTATCTACCTTCCTTTCTCTTCCTTGTACAAATTTTTTAATAATATAAATAAACAACAAATAAATAAACACACATATACACATACTGTGGAAACTATATTTTTAAATTTAAAAGCAACTACAGCACTCAGATTCCTGTTTCTCCCAAACTACAGATAAGTATTCATGTGTATTCTTTTCAATCAAGGCCTGGCCAAGGAGTAAGAGACTGAACAATAAAATACCTTTCAGTGACATCTCCAGTATCATTCATACTTTTCAAGGCTTCATTTTTTCTACCCAGTTTTAAGTACTTAAGAGTTAAAACACCAGAATGTAGCAAAGCAGTTTGTAAACTAATTGCCTGAGCCAATGTTCCTCTTGCCTCCTGTGAACTGGAAATCTAGGCATGTGCAAAATTTCTAACTAACAGATATTTTGTTGTCATTTGTTTTGGGGATCAGAATGTAATTACCATGTTTCTCTCCTTACTTTCTTCCCTCCAAATCCTCCCACAAATCCCTGCTCTCCAATTGAAATTCCTGGCTTTTTTTTCACTGTTACATGCATATATGGATTTGTAAATACATATATAATTCTAAAAATAACCCATTGAGAACACATAATGTTACTTGTTTATAATTCAAGGCTGGCTGTTTGGTGCTGCACAACTAACTAATAGGTATGCATTCCCTGGACAAGATTACCTCTCCCAATCCCAGCTTTATTCATTTCATTGTAGTTATTTGTGTAAAGCTGAAGCTCTCTGAGGTTTTTCCCCTTC
The DNA here is from genome assembly GCF_004785775.1 of Grammomys surdaster. NCBI lineage: Eukaryota > Metazoa > Chordata > Mammalia > Rodentia > Muridae > Grammomys > Grammomys surdaster. Next base: position 1,763,687 of record NW_021604565.1, on the reverse strand, counting down.
AAAGGAGGCATGCTTGTTGGTATCCTTCTTGTTCAATTCATATTTGGACAGTGATGATGCTGAGATTTAACGGTTGCATCTTCTAGCATTCCTAAGACAATGTCAAAGAAAATTCCATGGTTCTCTGGTTGTCAACATCATTCTTTTTCATCTTCTGCAATGTTTCCGGACTGTTATGTTTAGTAGAATTTTGTAGATTTGTGGATTTTACCTATGTTCTTCCTGTTCTTTTACCCCCTTCCCTAGTTCACCCCATTTCTCATGTCTCCTATTAGATCACTTGCATTCTGCTATTTATCTTTATCCATTCTCCACTTTATTCTATATTTATCTTATTCTCCTTCCCTAAGGATCTCCCCCTTCTCCCATTTCTTTTATCAGATCACTTGTATACTTCACTGTTCTATTGCTGTAAATAGACACCATCAACATGGTAACTCCTATAGAACACTTAATTAGGGTCTTCCTTAGAGGTTCAATGGTTTGTCCATTATCATGGCCATCACCATGGTAGCATTCAGGCAGACATGGTCCTGGAGACTTAGCTGAGTGTTCTACATATGGATCCACAAACAAAGAGAGAGAGGAGAGTGGGCTAGGCCTACCAGGCTTTCAAAAACTCAAAGCCCATCTTAGTGCCACACTTCTTCTCAATCTTTCTAATCCAATGAAAGATAGTGTCCTATCACTCCATGGTAACTAATCATTAAAAAATAATGAGCTTATTTGAGCCATTCTTGTTCCAACCACCACACCTACAATCTGTTTACTCTCTTTCTACCTTCTCTATTCACCTTCCTCTTCTTTCCTAAGTTTTGTTAAAGAAGTTTTAAGTCTATTGAAAACTGCATGGAATTAAAAAAATTCCAGGTACTCATCCCCACATAAGTGTCAACCCATGACATGCACTGAAGTGGAAAGCTATTGAAAGATTTACAGTGACACATGTTTATCTAATTAAATCACAAATGATACTTGGGCTGCATATTTTTGGATTTTGTAAATACACACACACACACACTCACAAACACACACCCCTTTATGTTGTGATGTCAAACAATGTTTTTTCAACTGCCATAAATGATCTTTGCTTTATAAACTCATCCTTTCCCCCATATAGCCCTTGAGAACCACTGTCTTTTAAACTTCTCTCAAACTTGCCTGTTTTCTGAATGTCAAAAACTTGGAAGGACATGATACATTGTTTGATCATATTGGCATCTTCTGGTTTTAGACATGCATTATTTAAGGAATTCCTATACCTACTCAAAGCCCACCATGGAACTGTCCTTTACCTTCTCTTTGTAATTTATTGTTTTTAATTTCCCAGTCGTGTCTAGTCACCCTCTCATCCTGTGTTGTCTCATTACCCTCATGTATGGTGTTTATGTTCCTTTTCCTCTCTGTTCCCACTCTTCTTCAAAATAACTAGCTCTTTTAGGGATTCTTAGTTTTCTGTAGCATGTAGTATGTTTATACTGTACCCAAGTTTTAAGACCCAACATGACAATATGCTTAATTTTTTATGGAAAAAATAAGCTCCATTAATATCAGCCTCTGTATGTCATCTGCAAATTTTTAAATTAGGGAAATTTATGGAGTCACATTTGTACGTAGTATAGTCTCTTATTCAGGGTTTCTATTCCTCTGTAAAGCATCATGGCTAAGAAGCAAGTTGAGGAGGAAAGGGTTTATTCAGCTTACACTTCCAATTCACTGTTCATCATCAAAGGAAATCAGGACTGTAACACAAGCAGGTCAGGAAGAAGGAGATGATGCAGAGGCCATGGAGGGGGATGTTACTTAGTGGCTTGCTTCCCCTGGCTTGCTCAATTAGCTTTCTTATAGAACCCTTGACGACCAGTCCAGGAATGGTACCACCCACAAGCCCCCCCCACCACATCACTAGTTGAGAAAATGCCTTACAGCTAGATCTTATGGAGCCATTACCTCAACCAAGGCTCCTTTCTCTGTGACAACTTCAGCTTGTATCAAGTTGTGAACAAAACCAGCCAGTTCAATTGACCCCTTGTCACTATTAAACATCAAACCTTACTTTATTATTCATCCCCAAGATCTAAATAACTTTAAAATTTCTACAGTCTTTACACATTCTTAAATATTAAAACTTCAATCCTTTTTAAATCTCCAATCTCTTTTAATAGTCAAAGTCTTTTTTTTTTCAATTCAAAATCTCTTAATTGTGGGCTCCACTCAAATACTTTCTTCCTTCAAGAGGGAAAATTATCAGGGTACAGTCACAATCAAAATCAAACTCTAACCATCCAATGTCTGGGATCACTCATGATCTTCTGGGCTTCTCAGAGGACTTGAATCACTTCTCCAGCCCTTTGTAGCACACACTTTGTCTTCTAGGATCCAGTTGCCTGTACTCAACAGCTACTGCTGTTCTTGGTGGTCATCTCACAGTACTGATGTCTCTAAAACAAAGCTGTCTTCTGATGCAACTAGACTTCAATAGCCTCTCATAGGCTCTCTTCATGGTGTCAAGCCTCAACTCTTTTGCATGACTCCTTTAGTCTTCAACCATCAATTTTAACTGAGGCTGCACCTTCATCAATGACCTTCTATGGCCTCTCACAGTACTGATCCTCAGCTGCTCTTCATGACCCCTTTAGGCTTTCAAAACCATGATGTACCACCTGGGTGACTCTTACACATTGCCATGTCCAGGCTCATCACGAGGTACAACCTTGGCTGTCTCTGAGATACAGCCCTTTGTGCTCTCAGAAAACAATTCTCAGAAGATTTTCTCTCAATGATCCTGATCTCTTCTTAATCACCACTAATTTCTGGTTACCTCCAATACCATAGAATCTTCACAACCAAAATAACATCAGTCTTGATAAGAGTCTTTAATCTTCCATCTGAAATTTCATAAGTCAAGCCTTCATCTTCTCCATTGTTCTCAACAGTATCGTCCAAGATCCTACAGAACATCCCATAGAGGTCTTAGCATTCCTACGGCTCTTTTAGCTTAAAGTTCCAAAGTCCTTCCACAGTCCTCCCCAAAACATGCTCAGATTTTCACAGTCAAATTGGTACCCCACTCCTGGTACCAATTTGTCTTAGTCAGCATTTCTATTCCTGCATAAAACATCACGATCAAGAACCAAGTTAGGGAGAAAACGGTTTATTCAGCTTACTCTTCCACAATGCTGTTCATCACCAAAGGAAGTCAGGACTGGGACTCAAGCAGGTCAGGAAGCAGGAAATGATGCCATAGAAAGATGTTAATTACTGGCTTACTTCCCCTCCCTTTCTCAGCTTGCTTTTTATAGAACCTAGGACCACCAACCCAGGGATAGCAGCAACCACAATGGGCCCTTCCCCTTGATCACTAGTTGAAAAAATGCCTTACAGCTGGATCTCATGGAGGCATTCCCTCAACTGAGGCTCCTTTCTCTGTGGTAACTCCATCTTGTGTCAAGTTGACACACAAAACCAGCCAGTACCTATAGTAAAGGAGAATCAATCATTTAAATATGTAGAAAGAGAAGCAGAAAGGAAACAAGGAAACATCATCACTATAAATATGGACTGCGATCCATGTCCAGGAAGAACAGATCATAACAAAGCAGACTCTATCTTCAAAAAGCATGAGGAAGGCTCTTGGTGATTCCAGTGACTTAGTTACTTCCCTCTAGAACAGTGATTCTAAGAACTTTTAGCTTTAATACACTTTCTCATGGAGGTTGGAACCACCAACTACAAAATTACTTTCATTGCAACTTCATAATTGTAATTTTGCCACTTTTATGAATCTTACAGTAAATATTTTAGGAAACAAAGATTTGTCAAAGAGGTTGTGAACCACAGGATAAGAATGCAACATTGCCCAAGAACATCTTATTTATTTTAAAGGTTGAGTTGGGATCTTTACAATTTCCATCCATATTTATATCACATTCTAATTCTTAATACTTCAAGGCTAAAACTCATCCAAGTTACATTTTATGAAATCAAAACTGCATAAGTGAACTTGAGTTTCCTTTTAAAGTGTCTTGGTAACACTCTTATTACCAGTAGTTTATAACATGTCTTTGGAGAGAAACCTAGTGAAAGCAAAGCACAAATATGCACTGCTGAGAAACGTTACAAACTAAGCATGAGTAGTGTCTTAGTCAAGGTTTCTATTTCTGTACAAACATTATGACCAAGAAGCAAGATGGTGCAGAAAGGATTTATTCCACTTATACTTCCACACTCCTGTTCATCAGCAAAGGAAATTAGGACTGGAACTCAAGCAGGTCAGGAAGCAGGAGCTGATGCAGAGGTCACAGAAGGATGTTACTTACTGGCTTGTTTAACCTGGCTTGCTCAGCTTGCATTCTCATAGAACTCAAGACTACCAGCCCAGAGATGGCACCAGCCACAAGGGGCCCCTCCCACTTGATCTTTAATTGAGGAAATGCTTTACAGCTGGATCTAATGGAGGCATTTCCTCAACTGAAGCTACTTTCTCTGTGATAATTCCAGCTTGTGTCAAGTTGACACACAAAACCATCCAGGACAAGTAGTATGAAAGTATTGTGTTTACCTTAAAAGAGAAGACATTTAGCCCATAGTGCATTTAAATAAATTTTTAAATGGATAATTTTACAACTAATTGACAAGCAGATACTTCAGTGTTTTTACCTAGAACTTTCTGATATTCTGTTCCTTTAGTGAGATCTTCTTTGTATCAAAATTTAAAGATTTGAATTTATTAACTTAGCATCTAGACTCAGCTTCTATTTTTCTTGATGGATAGATCATAAAAGTCTGAAGGAATTCCCTCAAATTATTGTTCATTTCTAATGCAAGTTATATTTGTGAGGCAAAGTACAAAAGAAATAATTATATTTCTGCTCTCATTCTCATGGAGAATAATTGGTAAAAAATTATGGTTAATATTAGAATATCAGTTTAATCTTTATATGTAACAAAGTGACTATGATTCTTAACTTTTAAATTTTACTAGCAAGAATTAAATTTAAACATAAATTTGAAGGTATGGCTACATATTATGCTTCTTTGTTACTGTGATAAATACCATGACCAACAGCAACTTGAGGAGAAAAGGTTGTATTTTAGTATTATTATTGTAGCCCATCACTGAGGGAAGTCAAAACTAGAAAAGCAAGTAGGATGTATACTGAAGCAGAGACCAAGGAAGAATGTCGTAAAGTGACTTGCTTCTTCGTGCTTGCTTAGCTACTTTCTTTATATACCACAGAACCACTGCCTAGATATAGCACTGCCTGAAAGGCCTGGCCTAAATCAATCAGAATTCAAGAAAATGTCCCTCCAGACAAACCCACATGTCAGTCTGATGAAGATAATCCTTTGCTGAGGTTCCCTCTACCAAGCCATGTGTAGTTTTGTCTAAGGTTGACAAAATGAACAATGACAGGGATGATACAGACATTTGACCTAGAAGATGTGTTTTTTTATTTTTCTTACCAACATTACTGAGTCTCCCACTCAAATTGTATATTTCCTCTGTTTGTGTCAAACTTGAGGTGTTGCTTGAATCCTGAGCATTGCAGGCTTGCCATTCTGGTGAAATGACTGGTTTTAAGCAGGTTCCAGTGCAGAGTTTACAATCACCTTCACTGATCACAGCATTTCAACACCACTGTTAACAGAGCCTTCTAGTGTATCTATAAAGTATGCTCCAAATGTGCTCTGGCAGCAAGTCAGACAATTCAGTTTGCAATGACATGAAGGCCCACTTGAGGCCCACCAAATCACTCTCTACTGTAATCATCACATCTAGCATTGGCACTTGGTCCCAGATCATTCTCCCAAAATGAACAAATAAAGCGATGGGGAAAAGTGTTTCTTGGCAATGGCTTGAACTTAAAATGGTGACAACAGCTGTTTCAGCAGATGTTATTCACATAATGCAATGTCTGTGTTCTCCATGGTGGAACTGTGACTAAATTAATACCTCTAGGTGTCCTAAAAATATTGAAAATGTTGGAGTAAAGCAAGAGTTAATTTATTAAGATGATAATAAGCACTTTCAGTTTTTATTAGTTGTATACCTCCAAATTATAACAAGTTTTACAAATTTGAACTCAGATCCAGAAGGCCAATCAGTACTACTTCATAGCCTTGCAAATGCAAAATGGTGTAGATGAATCAAGCACTATTCAACAATCAAATGTTTCAGATAATGGCAAATCTATTGTTTTCTGTCTTCTAAAACTAATTTTCAGTAATAACATACTACTCTATAAAAGTACTTTTTAACCACAGGAAGCCAAATTATTGAATAAGTAGCAGTGAATCCTTAGCTTTGCTTCTGTAAATATATAAATTATGGACAGTGTGTAAGATATCAATGCTAAAACAAATCTATTGTATTCAGAATATAAATTCAGTATTAATATCTTTTGGCTTCTTTATGTCCTTCAATTCTTATCATCTGTCCTTTTTTACTGTACATTTAATGATACTAATTCTTCATGGAAAATTAAAATCTTATCATTGTGTAATTTATTTGTATCCTCCTGTGACTCTTCTTGCACTAAAATTAAATTGGTTTCATTAATGTATTTAAGTAATATTTAGATTTTGTAAAAGTTACTTTTAGTTTTGTGAGATTAACATTTTAACCTAGCACTACTGTGCCTTTATATCTGGTAAATTTTCTTTTAAATTTGGCTAGTTGGATTATGTTTTATTTAATTTATTTAATTCATTCTATAAATATTTGATTACTTATTTTCACTCATTTATATGTTGAGATAACAATTCTTATCATTTCCAAACAACAATGTTCTTAATGATATCTTTTACGTACGCATTGCAACTTTCATATAAAATTTCTCTTAATGAAATGTGTATAAATGCTGCAGAGTATAACATTTTGATACATAGTACATAGGAAACTAATTTATCTAATTAGCATGTTTATTTCTACTTTGCTAAAGCTATTTTTTGAGTGATATGTCATTGCTAACAACCAAATGGGAAAATAATGAATACCTACCTTTTAACAAAGATATAATTTTATCTCTTTGGTGGTGAAAATGTTTAAAATCTACTATTAGTAAAGTTCACATCTTTAAAAAGGCATCATTAAAATAATGTTTTGCTCTTTATCGAATGTCTAAAACATTAATTCGGCCTATACATTTAAAGTGTACTACATTGCCTGAGAGATCCTCCTTTCTCTTAACTCTGTTCTTGATGATCACTATGCCAATCTTTGTTCAAGTTACTTACAGATTTCTTTGCATATATAGGACAGAGCATAGTATTCTTTCATTTTTCTTTTTGTCTGCAATATTTTTTTCTGAATTTCAAATCTGCCACATTCCTGTAAGTTTTTCATGCGGTTTCAAGTGGAAATATTCTTTACTTCTCCAGGCTAATCAATATTGATTGTATTGATTATTATATTGATTATATTGTATGTGTGGGATAAATACATACATGTATGTATAATATACTTATATATTTAGTATATATTAATATATTTAGTATATTTATTTAACATGCATGTCTTCATCATTGGAAGCTTAAATTGTTTCTGTATTTGAATTATTATAAATATGGTAGTATACTTAAATCTGCAGATTCCTTTCAAAATATTGATTTCTTGTGACATGAAACATTCATCTGCAATGTATAACTGTGATCCATAGATACCAGTCCTGAGTAGTTATATGTCATCTTTCTTTTTTTTTTTTTTTTTTCCTTTTTTGAGCCGGAATCCTCGAGTGTGTTTGAACAGGACAATCATTTACAGGTGTTAGATTTGCTCATTATCTTCAATTTTAGAGTTAGTTTCCTAAGTGTTTATATGACAAAATGTTAAAATTTACATTTAAATGTAAGTTCATTATTATACTCCAACTGTATAGCAAGAAAATACTCAGAAAAGAAGATGTTTGTTAGAATTTAGCATGTCAAGATGAAACTGAAGCAAGTTATTTTGATACATACCCAAACATATAATTCTTTCAATTCTCAGCTAAATGTTATTGTAACTGCATCAACACTGGTGTGCAGAAAGAGGGTTTGTGGAATTCAAAGGATTCAGGGTGGCAGATAACTACACAAAGTCTCAGAAAGCAAAGCCAGGTCCTATGATTGTGATGGACGAGATGCCATGCATGTGGTCTGTTGCTAGCTTCCATCAGTGTTGCCATTAACCAGCTTGAAAATCCTCAGGCCCAGTTTTCATCATCCCACTTTTTTAATTCTATGCAACTTTTAAGTCTCATCTAGTAAATATTCTCCTTACTCATATATTTAAATATTTAAATCATGTTCTGCAATATTTTTTTGTCCTTAAAGACTGAATCTTCAATTTATGCATAACAATTAGTTTAACGAATTTTGAATTTTTATTTAACTGATTTCTTTTAAAGGAAAATGGTCATACTATTATTTGAAATTTTACCTAAACGGTTTTATCTGAGAATGAATTTTACAAATGAGGACTAACATAAAGTTATTGAAAACATGATAGGCTGATCAATCAAATTTAAAGGCATAAAGCCCAGTCCCAATTAAGACTTGATCTTTTAAAGATAGCTACTTTGAGAAAGAGTATAGATGCCTCTCTGATTGTGAGAATTGCTGTCTTATACAACAGAGACATACTGATTGCTCCTTGTCATCAGTATTTGTCATGATTCCTCATCAACCAACATGATGGCATCATGCCATGTTTAAGGCTTCACTCCAGCATCACTAAGTCGTCTGACGTAGCTCCTGACTTCACAGGAAGAGACAAGGACTGTTCAGCAACATGACTTCAATATATTAAATGTCTGCTACAAAGGAAGAAAAACAGAGAACATCTTCAAAAAACAAAAAACTGAAGTCCTTAGCACTCTGTCTTATATGGTGCTCATTATCTACAGTGTACCTGGGAACACTATATTTCTATAATTCCATTTCCTTTACAAACTCTGGGAAATTTAATCTCTAAATTTAAATATTACTTCTGTTACAGGATGGTTTGGAGGCAGTGGGGAATATGCTAAATCAAGATGAGAAATAAAAAATGATTGGGATCAGGTGAATGAGCAACAGGAGACTGTTAAGATACCGGAGCTTGTACCTCAGAGCTGTGTGGGGGGCAGCCTGCAGCATCCTCAGTTGCATTTCTAATATCACACCATTAATGACTGTATTAATCACTTCATCTGTGAGGCTCCTTCTATGTAAGGTGATAATTTTTGTACATCATGTTTTCATGGAGATGAAAGTAAAGAAAATAGTTAAGTGCTACTGAGTTCAGAAAATATAAGGTATAATTCAGTGAAAAAACTGAGAGTACACATGCTACACATTAGTGAACTGGATAAGCACAATGTAGATATGTCTATCTATTTCAGTTTGGGGTCATTATTATTTTCATTTCAAGGAAATCAAATATACAAAACTTTGTCTTTCATGCTAGAGAGCAATGTTGAATTTCACGAAGTTACAAATGGAAGAATTCACTGCCACCACTTAATGATATCACAAGGGGACCTGGGTAGGTACAATATCTATATTTAATAGACTCTACTGATTTATCATTTAATATTGGACAGTATTTGGAATGATAGTGAAACAATTATTCATGCTCCTGTGTGCTCTCCTATATACAGATATTTCTGGAAATGGGTGAGGAGTGCCAGTCATCCCATAAACTTTCCATTTTGAAATAAACTGAGTTTATGTATTTATTATCTATGACAGAAAGCATAGCAAGACCTATGAGTTATAGTTATAGAAATAGGTCACCACCATAAGTAATAGTACCACCGAAAGTTTAGCAACAATACAAACTATAAAATGGAATCTTGTATATTAGACACATACTCTATATATCTCTCATTTGCTCTGAGTCATATTGGGACTGAACAGTATTTTGGTCTGCCAACCTTTAACAATAATGATTATTTTTGAATTCTGACTATAAGGAAACTTTTAACATGTGTATGCTAAAGTAGGAAGTATTAGATGACAGTTGAATTCATCCAATTACTACCTATACATTAAACCTCAGAGAAATAATTTTTTCTTTCACGAACATACACACACACACACACACACTCACTCACACATATGAACATACCACATACTCACTAAAGTGCTCATCAGTGAGACCTCATGTCAACAATCTACCAGATCCATATAGTTTAGGATTTTAGAGTCTTAATTTTTGTTATTTGGTAGCAGCATACGTTCTCAAAACTCCAAGCTTTTATGTTTCTATTCTCCATTCTTCTAACAATATAATTTTATTTCAACTTTAACAAAGATGAGAAAATCAGATTACAGATAACATCGCTTTAGAGCTAGACTATCAAGAGGCATTTCTTCTTGCAATAAAGTACAGCTAGAATTGTTACTGACAGTTTTTCTAAAGACTTCAATTATCACACATCCCCAAAATGCTTATCATTTTACTGCTGAGTCCTTTAAGCACTTCAATCAATGGAATAAATCATTAGTGATGATTTTGATAACCCACAATTTAGAACACAGTGTTGAAGAACAACTTTTTGAAAGACTTTACAAAATAGAACGTGATATAATGAAATTGTGAGACAGTTGAAAAAAAATATCAGTTTGCCTTCAGTTAAGAATAAAAATGTGAGAGTGAACAACATGATTTATGCCTCTTAGAATAAAAGTTTGTACATATCTAATTGCAATTGAGTAGATTACATAATATTTTAGTGGCATGAACATACTTTTGTGATTATTACTTGTTATTTTTATTTGTTCGGAGGTTATGGTGTTTAGGTAGGGTCTTATTATGCATCCTATGGTGGCAAAAAGCTTTGAAATACTGATACTCTGGCCTCAGTATCTCAAATACTTGGGTGACAGGTGTGTACCACTGAGGCTGTTTAGGCATTGAAATAGTGATGTTAGTTGGTTACACACAATGAGTCTTTGTTATGTCAATATATCTTAATAACATTTGTTTTAGTATAAAATTTTGCACTTTAAGTCTCTGTATCCTGAAAGGGATTTTGAACTCTGTTTTCTGAGGCATAGAGAGATGAGAATGGATGAAAATCATTCATATCCTTCCCTACCTATTCATGAAACTGGAGAGGGAAAGAACTTTGAAGAATACTATGATTTGGGAGATGTCACACCAACATCTCCTCACATATTTAACAATGCCTACAGCCTATGCTGTTATTTCTACATTCTTTGTCCTCCACAATGAATCAGAGCATTGAATTCTCAGTCTGTGACACACTCCTTGTTATAACTGGACCAAATTTCTCTTGACTTAGGCACTTTATAGTAGGTTATATAATGGTCTAGAATTGATATAGGTGGGCCTCAGAATCTATATGTTAAGTAGCCATGGTCCTATGAACTTGGAACTTCTCTTCCTGGTCAGTAGTTTTTCAGGTGAACATAGAAGTACTGGTAGAAAAATATTTCTTGTTTTTCTCCTTCTCTCTCATCCCTCAGGAAAAAAAAAGTAACCCAGGTATCCCCCTTTCATCATGAGAATTATATAGTCCTTACAGCTGAGAAATTCATGGATTAAAGAAAATAAGATTAATTTATTTTAATTTCATAGAAATTTTCCCACTAGCTAAATTGCTAAATAGTTATCTCTATTATTATGATAATCAAAAATATATAATACATATTCCTGACTTTGTTTTTTTTTCTTACTTTTGTTCAGGTCACAGGATATATTTAAGTCAGTTCTTCATATGCAGTGCTGTATATGATATGGCATATGTTAATCATATCCCAAAGTGACTTCATAAAGCTTCCTTGTCAACTTGTGGTTCTGGCATTAGACACAGAATCCGGGGTATGTTGGGCAAGCACTTTATTACTGAGTGCATTATTAGCCCTCTGTAATTCTGGATAATAAAAACATGGATATTGTGTCAGTTTTACAGGAAATTGTGTCAGTTTATTCCCAAGTGAAAATTTAAATCTCCTATAATTGATCTTTGTCCTGTATATCACATACTGTAATCACAATCACATCTATACATAGAACTTGCTGATTCCTAAACACATCCTGTGCACTCTATGTTCAAAGGCAATTCTTCTCTTTCCTATCTTTAGATTGCTACTGTTGAACACTATAGGACGTGGTACTTAGATCTTCCACATATATAATACTTCACAGCTTATAAAACCATTACACATCCTACTCAATTCACACAACAAACTAACATTGGAGGAAGTTAGGATTCATAGGTTTCAAGTAAAATGTTCAGAATTTAGTGCTGGTAGAAAATATAATCAAGGTCCAATCGAGTTTTGCTTTTAAATTCTACTTTAACACTGCTACTACTGTTACCAGTAAACCAGCTTTCAAGAATATATATCTACAACTTTCTGATGTGAAAAGTCTTCTTGAACTTTATCAGTGTATACTCAAGGGCCAAAATATAAAATGTGTAATGCAAAACAAGATATATCTATGTTTGTTCTTGTTCTGTGTGTCTGAGCAGACATGTTAGTGAGACTTGAAGTGTCTGACATAATTTAGAGACACAATCTAACAGAAAACTCTCTGATCCTCTGATTTTAGTTTTAATTTATTCTTCTTTTGTACAATAAATCACAACTGCAGCTTCCCCTCTATCCCCTCCTCCCAGACCACCCCCATCTACCCTCTCTACCAGTTCCATTGCTCTTCCATTTCTCTTCTGAGAAAAGCAGGCCTCCTGGGATTATCAGCCAGACCCTACATGACATAACAAGATGCAATAAGACAATACACAAACCCTTGTATCAAGACTAAATGAGGCAAACCAGTAGGGGGAAAGTGTCCCAGGACCAGGCAAAAAGCCAGAGACAGCCCCAGTACCACTGCTAGGAGCTGAACAAAAACCACAAGCTTAACAATCACAGTTCGTGTGCAGAGGGCTTAGTGTAAACTCATGCAGACTCTGTGGTTGCAGCTTCAATTCTCTGGCTTTTTCCATACCTTCTTCTGCAGTGTTGCCTGAGCCTTCAGTGTGGAGTTGATTTTTAGATGTATCTAATGGGACTGGGCTCCTTTCTCTGCCTTTTTTTTTCTTTTTTTTTTCTTTCTTTTTTTTTTTTTTGGATTTCTATGATGATCTCTATTTGTTAAAAGGAGAAGTTTCATGCCGGGCAGTGGTGGCACATACCTTTTATTCCAGCACTTGGGAGGCAGAGGCAGGTGGATGGTCTACAGTGTGAGTTCCAGGACAGCCAGGGCTACACAGAGAAACTCTGTCTCGAAAAACCAAAAAAAAAAAAAAAAAAGAGAAGTTTCTCTGATGAAAATTGAGGCCTAATACTTATCTCAAGCTACAAAGACAAATATGTGGAATGAGATTAGCTATAATGCCAGTGGTTGTAGTGATTTCTACAAAAAGTGACTTCAAGATCAGTGACTTTAGCTGCATGGAATATTTGTTTAGGTTTTCCATAGCCAGCTGGAGTTCACTGTTATTGAGGTCTCATATCCAATTACATATCTACTGTTAATAATAAGATGAGGTCATACCACTGCTGTACCCTTAGGGTTACTGTGCCATGCTGGCTCTTGAGGTACTACATGTGAATCATAATTAGATATGACATCCCTTTTTTGGAAGCCTATGTGATGCTTTAAGATATGAAAGATTGTCTTTAGAGAGACATTCAGCTCAACTCAAGTTCAGGAACATCTAAATTCTCTGTCTAAAGTCCATGGTGTCTTCAGCAAAAGCAACATCTTATATCTTTGAGGGTCAACAAAAGCAAATAATATTTGTTTGTAATATTTTGTAGCAGCTTTTAATATTTTGGGAATATTTCTGATCATTAACTCAAAGGAGAACTTTCTCACTCCAGGTATTAGGGTTTTTATTAAATGGTTTTGGCCCTTGGAGGGAGAATTTTCATCCCAGATATGAAAAATCACTTAAATTTTATATGTATATTTATACACATATTTACTTTTATTACAGGTTTGTTATATTATTAAAATTACAACTGCTTATGACTTTTTCAGTGATTGTTACTGTTACTTTACCTTCCTCTCTTCTTACTCTGTGTTTATCCCTATAAACTCTTTTGGTAATACATTGATACTTACATGCTTTGGATGGTGGGTCATTTCGTATTTCCCCATGTACTGATCAGGACAATTCAACCAGTAAAGTCTATGCAAATATTTCAAAATCTGAAAATCTTCACAATTTGAAGCACACATGGTTACCAGAAAATATAATGCTAGCCTTAGAATATCTCCTGAATTTTGATGTTATAGATATTCCTTACCATTCTCAGTTAAACTCATCCATTTTTCTTACTCAAAAATATGTTTGCTAAAGTTCAGATATTGATCTTCCCACAAAGGACCATATGTTAAAGTCTTATTTACTAAATCTATGCCTTAGAACATGACAGACACATTTAGAGACGAGGCTTGTTTGAAGGATGAGGCCACTGAAGCTCAGCTTTCAGATAGCTTATGGATCTTTTCTTTACTCCATCCTTTCAAGATTCTTGACCATTACATTGATATAGTTTCTGCCATGTTTTTTACCATAAAATGTTACATCCCTATAATTTCAAAATGATATGTCCAAAATGTCAAGGATATGAATCCCCCAAATTGGGAGAAATGTATTTTTGTCTTAATAATTTGATAATTCCAAGTATTGGTTCAATAACACTGTATTAACATACTATACACGGTATTTCACTAAAATGTCTTAATAATTTTCCTGTTGCTTTAACATACACCTAGACCTAACGGGACTGAAAGAGCAAAAGGAACATTTGAGTTACAGTTTACTTCCTAACCTTGAGAAAAGTCATGGCAGGAATCCAAGGAGAGGCCTCTGAGGAATGCTGCTTACTAGCTCACTTCGTCTGGGTTGCTCAGTTATATTCTGTGTGATGGCTGGGCATCAATCAACAATTAAAATTCAACACAGAGTTGCTCATAGATTTTCTCACACACCAACCTGGTGAAGGAAATTCCTCAACTGAAATTTCTTCTTCCCAGGTGACTCTAATTTATATCTGATTGATAGAAATTAACAACCACAATTAACCTCTTGATAACTTGACCAACAAACATGTCAGTAGTCACGCATAATCATTCGTTTCTTCCTTATGTGCAAGCTCATACATAAGTATCACAATTTAATATATAATCCAAATATTTAAATTCTCCCAATATTAAAAACTTGCAGTGTTTTAAAGTCTAAGTTCTTCAAAATCCAACATCTCATAAGTATGGCCTCCTGTAAAATTCAAAATGTGTGGGACTGTAGTTCATACATGTGGGCATGGGTTCTGTTGGGTTGGGTTGTGGTTCCTGTGTGTCTGTCCCCCAGGTTGCTCAGGGGGGCAGAAGCGTGGAAAGATGGACACTGGGCTGTGAGAAATCACAGAACTCTGCTCCGGGAATGGGGAGACCTCAGTCTGAGGTCCCACGTGAGCAGAGCTCTTGGTCGGGGGTCTCCGGGCTGAGGCAGCTGACCTGACCTGGAGACCAGTGGTCTCAGCCCTTGGGCTCCCAGATTCCGCTGGGAGACACACTTGGCTGGGTCATAGCTGGCTTGGCTAGCTTGCTTGAGTTGGCAGGCCACCATGGCTGGAAGGTAGAGAAGTCCTCTGGCAGGAGATTACGCAGTGGCTCATTAGTTGAAGGTCCCTTCAACAGTTCTCCATGACAGGTCCCAAAGATACGAAAAAGTCCATGGTCATGCCTCACTGAACAGCGACAGGGGGATCTGAGCCATTACAAGGTCCCCTTCAAGCACTGGAGGTCAGGCCTCTAGCCCCGCCTTTGCAAGATTAGAATTGCTACAGCCTTTCTCTACTTAGAGAAGGGAGGAGATGTCAGGGGCAGCCCTGCTTACACACTGAAGGCCTAAAATCAGCCATAGGCCTAAAATCAGCAATAGGCCTGTCATACATGTACACTAACACCAAGTCTTGGTTTTCAGTGGAA
Source organism: Grammomys surdaster (assembly GCF_004785775.1). NCBI lineage: Eukaryota > Metazoa > Chordata > Mammalia > Rodentia > Muridae > Grammomys > Grammomys surdaster. The sequence continues at coordinate 1,747,747 of NW_021604565.1, read as the reverse complement.
AAACATTGAAACAGATGGCTATAAGCTATTGTAAACAGGCAGCTTTTGTGGAAATTTACAAGCCTGAGTAGTCATAAACCTTGTAAATAGGTACCCTTGGCAGACAATACCAACTTAGATAAGGAAAATTGAGTCATAGGCAGAGTCATAGTGTCCTGTCCCCTGAACCTTCACCCAACCAATACCCGGTTCTGAAAGATATCTGTATTCCCCTTGGACACCCACATGCCAGTTTCATCCCCTTCCCCACATCCTGCCTTTCTGTGTTTATAACCCCTGTGTGAATGAATTACGATTTGAGAAAAAAAAATAAATTATCAAAAAAAAGAAATTTAAATATACATTTGAAAATCCAAACTACACTAAAAGTGACATAAAATAATGTAGTAAGACTAAAAAAAAAAAAAAAGGTTTATTGTCATGGTGGAAAGTGGATGAAGCTGAACCCTGTGTCCTCAGGGCCTCAGGGCGGGCCTGAGGTTAAATATCTTTTGCAAGGAGGAGGGTCTGAGAATAAGTGCTTAATTGGCTATGCCCTCTGTCCTTTAGGTATCTCATTAATATGGTGATTTTTTGAGGCTCTGCAGCCTGTAGTTATGCCTACTACCTGTGCTATGTGACCAAAGGCCGTAACCTTTCTTTGGGAAGGGCTGTGGATGGCTGAAACTAAGTGAAGGTAACCAGGGCCCAGGAGCAAGGCCAAACTTCTACCATCCCATTAGGGTCACCAGGATTCAAAGCAGATTCAACTGGTTACCCCAGTGCCTCTCACAGCCTACCGCCCCTCAAAAATAAGTTACACATTTTATAATTCCAAGATGGAAAATCTGGGACAGAATTGAAATAAGATCAAAGCAAAAGGCAAAGAAAGGAATATAAATGGCTCAATGTCCCATATGTGGAGATAACTCCCAATCTTCTCAGCTTCTGAGCTACGTAGCACAGTCCCCTTGTCTTCTATGATCAAGCCATATATACTCACTCCATATCTGTTGCTCTTTTCGGCATACAAGTCAAAGTCCCAGTGCCTTTAGGGTTCTGGAGTCTCTACTGCAACTGAGACTGCATATTTTCCAGTAACTCCTCAAAGCCTCTTGATATGCCAAATTCCAAATTTTCTCCATGAAATTTCTACTTTAGTTGCTTTAATCTTGCTGTGATAAATACTGTGGTTAAAATCAATATGAGGAGTATGGGTTCATTTGGCTTAAAGTTTTCAATTCATCATTGAGGAGACCCAGGACAGAAAATCAAGAAGGAACATAGTCAGGTACTAACCCAACACTGAAAAACACAGCTTAATCTGATTGCTCCCTCTGGTTTATTCAGCCTCTCCCTACCCAGGCTCTCCTACCTAGGTATGGTACTGACTATAGTGGCTGAGGCATTCCCACATCAGTGAATTATTAAGAAATATGCCACAGACATACTCAAGGGTTAGTATGATGGAAGGAATCTTCAGATAAGGTTACTTTTCCCCAGGTGACATTAGTTTATGTCAAGTAGATAGAAATTAACAATTGTCAATACTTTTAAAAATACATAGTAAATTAGTGCCAAATCATTTTTCACAGAATTTTTATCTTCTGAATGACGATAAGGGACATGTGTATAGGTTCTCTTAAGTAGCAGAAAATTTCAAAAGACCTTACTAAATATTTATAAACTATACCTTTTATTTAAAAAACAAAAAAATTTAAAAACTCTACGCATTTTTCTTTCTATTAGCACAAAGAATTTGTGTGGATATTTTCTACATTTTATATAAAGCAGTGTAAATTTAGTTTTAAATAAATATTTGACTTTTACATATATTTTTTATTTTACATGTTAAGATAATATAAAATTAACTTTTACACTTCTTTATGACTGCTGGTGCAAAAACCAACAACAACAACAACAACAACAACAACAACAAACCTATAATCATCCAGTATAACCAGAGATAGTAACCTGAGGCAGAAAAACATTGTGATGAGTGCAATAAAATATAAATATTATTGTCATAATATGGATAAAGCTACTTCAAACAAGCCTAGATATTGATATGTGACAATCTCAAAACCTGAATAGCTACAAAATTTAAGCTTTCCATTCTTCAAACTGTAATGCAAAAATCATCATGCAATTATACTTTATTTCATCTTTTCTTAAAATGTCTAATATTATTTTCTTCCATAAACTTTTACGTAATGAATAGGTAAAGATATAATACAGTATTTATAGAAATACAAGATACAAGGAATTTTTTTCATTTTTATTGGTTATTTTCTTTATTTACATTTCAAAAGTTATTCTGTTTCTTAGTCCCCCTCCCCAAGGAAGCCTCCTGTCTTATCACCCCTCCCCTGCTTCTGTGAGGGGGTTTTATGACCCATCCACACACTCCCACCTCCCTAACATTGAATTCCCCAACACTGGGACATTGAGCTTTCACAGGACCAAGGGCCTCTCCTCCCATTGATGTCTGACAAAGCCATACCCAGCTATATATGCAGCTGGAGACATGGGTTCCTCCATGTGTACTCCTTGGTTGGTGGTATAGTCCCTGGGAGCTCTGGGGGATCTGATTGGTTGGTATTACTGTTCTTCATATGGAGTTGCAAACACCATCTGCTCCTTCAGTCCCTTTTCTAACTCCTTCATTGGGGATACCATTGGGGACCTCATGGTCAGTCCAATGGTTGACTGCTAGCATCCACCACTGTATTTTTCAGGCTTTGGAAGAGCATTTCAGGAGACCTGTGAGACTCCTGTCAGCATGCACTTCTTGGTATCTACAAAGTATCTGGGTTTGTTGACAGTATGTGGGATGGATCCCCAGGTGGGACAGTCTTTGGATGGTCTTTCCTTAGGTCTCTGCTCAACACTTTGTCTCTGTTTTTCCTCCTTTGAATATTTTGTTCCCCTTCTGAGAAGAACCAAAGCACCCACACTTTGGTCTTCCTTCTTGAGCTTCATGTGGTCTGTGAATTGTATCTTGGGTATTCTGAACATTTGGGCTAATATCCACTTATCAGTGAGTGTGTACTATGTGTGTTCTTTTGTGATTGGGTTACCTCACTCAGGATGATATTTTCTAGTTCCATTCATTTGCCTAAGAACTTCATGAATTCATTGTTTTTAATAGCTGAGTATTACTCCATTGTATAAATGTACCACATTTTTTGTATCCATTCTTCTGTTGAAGGACATCTGGGTTCTTTACAGCTTCTGGCTATTATAAATAATACTGCTGTGAACATAGTGGAGCATGTGTCCTTGTTATATGTTGGAGCATCTTTTGACTAAGTGCCCAGGAATGGTATAGCTGGGTCCTCAGGTAATGCTATGTCCAATTTTCTGAGGAACCACCGGACTGATTTCCAGAGTGGTTGTATCAGTTTGAAATCTCACCAACAATGGGAGATCCTTGTCACATCCTTGTCAGCATCTGCTGTTACCTGAGTTTTTTATCTTAGCCATTCTACTGGTGTGAGGTGGAATCTTGAGGTTGTTTTGATTTGCCTTTCCATGATGACTAAGGATGTTGAACATTTCTTTAGGTGATTCTCTACCATTTGGTACTCCTCAGTTGAGAACTCTTTGTTTAGCTCTACACCTCATTTAATAGGGTTATTTGATTCTCTGGAGAACTTCTTGAGTTCTTTGTATAGATTGGATATTAGCCTTCTATAACATGGCGGGTTGGTAAAGATCTTTTCCTAATCTATTGGTTGCTATTTTGTCCTATTGACAGTGTCCTTTACCTTACAGAAGCTTTGCAATTTTGTGGGGTCCCATTTGTCGATTCTTGACCTCAAGGTAGAAGAGTTTAGAGAGATGGTATTTTTAAATATCTAACTCAACCTTCAATAAAAGTAATTTTGTTCAGTCTTGGTATTTTTGATTGTCTGTTTGTTTGAATATTACAATTGTGAGTGTGTGTGTGTGTGTGTGTGTGTGTGTGATTTACTTAAAATTTTCCCTTATTTATTCACTTTATATTCTTATATCCAGATCACTCTCACCCTTCCATTCTTTCCTCCTAGCCCTCCCCTCACTGTTCCCTTTCCCCACGTTCCTTCTTCTTTGAGAATGGAAACCTCTCCATCAGACCAACAATTTCTGGCACATGAAGTCCCAGCAGGACTAGGTGCATCCTTTCCCACTGAGACCATATCAGCTATGGGAACTGGATCCAAAGGTAAGCAACAGAACTAAAGACAGTACCTTCTCCAATTGTTAGAAGATCTACATAAAAACCATGCTGCACATCTGCTACATATGTGTAGGGGGCCTAGGTCCAGCCCCTGCATGCTATTTGTTTGGTGGTTCAGTCTCTGGGACCCTCCGTAGGGCCATGTTTGTTGATTCTGTAAGTCTTCTTGTGGTTCCCCGACCCCTCTGGCTCAATCAATTCTATTACACACTCTTCCTTGAGACTTGCTTAGCTCCATGTAATGTTTGGCCATGAGTCTCAGCATCTATATCCTTCCATGGCTGGATGGAGTGGAGCCTCTCAGAGGACAGTTCTGGTCAACTCCTTTCTACAAAGCATAGCAGAATGTTATTAATAGTGTTAGGGGTTGGCTCTCTTCCATGGTGGGGTCACTCACTGGTTGATCATCCCCTCAATCTGTGCTCCACTTTGTCTCTGTACATCTGTAGACAGGACAGATATGGGCTTGAAAGTTTTGTGAGTGGGTTATTTTAAATTTTTATCAACTTGATATGTTTTTTCTTTGTAGCTGTATCCCTCATCCCCAAACCAACATTTGTTTTACCTGTACACTTACTTGGAATGTTCTAAGAGGAAAAATGAATAAAATATTACAAATGAGACAAAAATAACAGTAGTCAGTAGATGGAAAGGTAAGGGACATTGAAAATAAAGAGGAAACAAATATCAAAACAACAACAACAATAACAACAAAACCTAAAGACAAAAACTTTGAGTTCCAAAGTCACAGATTACTCACCCTAGCTCTCCCATGACTGATATTCTCACATATTGATAGCATTCCTGGACTTCTGTAAGACTGAAATAATGCAAGGATTTCTTTGTCAGTTATGCATACTGCCATTTGAGTAAATTGAGTGTAACAAAAATGAATGTCAGTTTTGAAACAAGTAGATGAAAATTTCAATTCAACTTCACTATTAGTACTAACTAGAAATTACAGGTCAAGTTAAATGATCCCACAATGATAATGTTATCTTTTGGTGTCCATATGCAAACTGATGACAATGCAATATTAATCATGACATCTGGAATAAATCAAGTACACAAAAAAATTACTAAAAACTAGGTAAAAATGTAAAAATAAGTAGGTAAAAATACTATATTAGTACATAGTGTAGTTCATTTACTTCATTTATTCCTCACACAACATGAGCAATTGAGTGGCATAAGGCAGAGAAAAAATAAGATTAGATAGCTGGCAAGGCAAAAGTATTTTGCCAAAACTAGTGAATCTGAGTTAAGAATCCATGTACTTAATTTTTACTGTCACTGGTATATTGATAATGAATGAATAATTTCAAAATGATACGTCCTAAATAATTAACTCCTACTTTATTTTATGTTGGTCACTATCTTGATTTTCTTTACTTGGAAAAAAATTTGCATAAAGTAATACCTGCAAATTATTTATATATTAGTCATTTACTAAGAATTTAAAGAAATATTTAATGCTAATTACTTTAATTTTAGATTTTATTATTTAGTTTCTAAAGAACTTTAAATATGAATTATTTTTGATAAATCAAATGCTTGACAATATTTTAGAACTTTATAGAATGCTATATATGGAATAACAGCTACAATTTTATTGAGATATATCTAACTGTGTGCAGTGTGCATAATTCCATATGACCAAAACAATACAGGATATATGATTAGACCACCTCAGTAGTTAAACATGAAGATACCCTAGATGTGGGAAGACAAACCTTTTGGAGCATGTGTACTGAACCTCCCCCCTCTCCTGCCCCCACATATATCTATAGATCTAGAAACTCACCTATGTACACCAAATTTACATAAAAAGGTATGTAAAGCATTATCTTTTATGTAAATTTGAAAGCTTTCACTAATAACCCAAGGTAGTTTTGCTTTAGACTGCAGTTCCTTTGAAGAAGTCAGCAGCTTCTGCTCTTTCCTCTGCTATTTGAGCTGGCAGTAACCTCTGGATGAGAAATGTGCATTAGCTTCATCATGCACAAGCCAGAACAACTTGGGAGAAGAAAGGTTATTTCTCTAGTCTCCTATCATCTGAGCTCTGACACTTTTTTGCATTAATGGTATTTAACTAACAGTTAAACTAATAGTTTTTTAATTAACTAAAGCTAAAAAATTTATGATTTCTTTCTAAAATATTTATATGTATCCAATTTTATTGTATTAGAAAAATTAACAATTCATAAACTTTTACTTAAACAATTTCTCCTATTTTTATTTGAATTACTCTTGTTGGCAGAAAGCAGCTTCAGCCATAAAATCACACTGCACAAATTCATCTGTGTTTTAGTGAAAATGGAGCAAACATCCATTAGAATACATATTTCATCTTCTAATGTGAAACCTTAATATAGGAATCTCCACAGTTACTGTGACCTGATAGATAATTTACTGAGATTTAATAATACTAGGCTTGTTTTCTAACATGAGCAGTCTGAGCTATACCAAGGGCTGTGGTCGTTCCATGTGGACACTCCACAATATGCCAGGAGCCCCACCTGCTGAATGTGGCCTTATGCTCATGTCTGTAAATCCTAACCAAAAAATTGAAGTTCATTTCCAACAATTTGTGTGAAGCCCATGATAATCACTGGCAATGTTTGCTAATGATCGTTTATTATTTCCATGAGGCCCATGTAATTAAAATTGTCTGTGCCTTTGATTTGTTGCTGAATGAGAGAGAGAACTGTTATAAAATACCACAGTTAAAATTTCATTACTGTCCACATTGGAAACCATGTGTTATTCTACTGTATTTTTCTTATAGGCTCCCATTTGTTAGGGATCTGAAGTTGATGTCAGAAAGTAGGCCCATTCCCCAAGGATGATAATCAACACTATTCATAATCATCATCATTTGCTGCTTCCCTCTCATGTGCCAGCCAGTGTTCTCATGGAATTACTATTTCATATAATGCTGTCTGCAAATGTAACTGTAGATATATATGCTGCTGTAGCTGCCTGCAGCCACGCGTCAAACAGGTTCACCTGGAAAGAGGGCTGGGAACGAAAGGGGGACGGAGAGTGAGAAAAGATGAAGCCAAGACAAAGTTCTCTGATCAAGGCTCAATGGTTTAATGTTAAGCTTTCAATTTAAAGGGGAAGACCCTGCCCGAACCCTTCGTAGTTTCAGCCAGGCAAGATGGGTGGGATAATCCATTCTTGGTCATGGGTGACGGCCGGAGATGTCAAGGCAAGCCCAGGGGCAGTTCTTCTTTCAAGTTCCTGTAGCAGGATCTACGTGCAGCCAAGGTGGGTGACTCCACCTAGGTGTCTATTGATATGCAGCCAAGGTGGTTCGTTCCACCTAGGTCCTATTATCTGGTCTCTTGTGGTAAACAAGGTCTTGGGCCTGCTCAAGGCTGGAGGAAGGGCACATGCTGCAGCACAACAGAGTTGGGCAACATTAAATTAATTGCTCATGGTGAAATAAGTAGAAAATTTCTGAAAAAGTTAGATTCAAGACTACCTACATAACCACTGTCTCTCACTTTTGCTGGAGCATATTATTCCAAGCCTAAGAAAAGTATTATTAGAAAGAATGTAATATATTACAATTCTTCTCAATTTTCAAAACTAACATTTTGCTATAAAATATAGATGAACACTAAATCTAACAAGAGAGTGAAGACAAGTGTACAGGTGGGATGGGGTCAGGGAGGGAAAAAGAAGACTGAAGAAATGATATGATTATAATAAAAATATTAAAACTGGCTGAACACATATTTGTAACTCATGATAACAAAATGACCAATCAGCAGGACAGAAACAAGTGTGTCCTCTGTGAAACTAGAACGCATTCCATCTCAGAAACTACATGATGGACACAGGAAATGTCGAAACTGGACGGAACATACATGGAGAAGTGGCCTTAGCCAACTGTTGCAAATATGCATGCACAATATCCCCAGCCCATAATGTTATCTGTGAACTGTAAAGTTAACAGCAGATTATCCATCATATTATCACTATACCCATGAGAAACACACTTCATATAGCCCATGTAATATGGACAATTCATACAGTGCATATAAAGTTGAATATTATGCTATATCAATATGTTAGAAAAAGTCTGCTGGCATTCTGAGGCTATAGAACTAAATATACCAAAGTTATTTATAAATAAGTTTATTCATATATGTTTTAAAAAGATATTTAGGTTTTTATGTGATTTTCTATTTCAAGGTTTGTTATTTCTTTAACTATTGT
>NW_021604565.1:1726648-1739306 GCF_004785775.1 Grammomys surdaster | reverse complement strand
ATTGTAAAATTCACTGTTAAAATGAAGAAATGTCACATCACATACAAACTTCTAAGATCAAAAGGTGTAATAATGTCTATACTTTTAGATGCAAATCATTTCAGTTTTGCTAGGGTCTTTTGTGTGTTTTGAGTTCTGTTTTATTTTGCTATACTGGGGACACAGTGTGAAGAATTTTTCCATCTTTGACATTTATATTCTTCTCTCTTAAATCACTAGACCCAAACAAGTTTAAGTTTTATATTTTGTCTAAGCAAAACTCATGATGATGAGTATTTCAAAAAGATAAAATTTGATTCTCTCTACTACTTTATGAGCATAATAATGGCTTGCTTAAGTACAATTGTGATTTTCATTTCCCTATTCCTTATTACAATTGCCACACTTTATGAAATTAAATGTACAGTTTGTTCCAAGGAAAAATAAGGTTCATTTGAAAAGAGGACTTAGTCCATTAGCAGAAAATAAAAATCGGAACACATTTTTGCTTAATCAAGGCAAACTAAAGCTTTAAGAAAAGTGAGCATAGAAAGTGTGTCAGTACATTCAAACATATCCTTCCACTTTTTTAAACCTAAAGGAGAAAATATTTCATTTCAAACATAAGATTGAGGAGTACTAAGCAGTGCTCTTGCTCTGGTCTCCATCCACTCATATTATCAGCTCCCTTCCTGTGAAGCATCACAGTGGTGCCAACCCATTTTTGATTATTTATGGGACTGGTGAAATTCTTACTTCTTTTCATCTAACCTGCAACTATTTCCTCCAAGCTAATTCATATCCTGGCAACCAAATAATAAAATATTGTTATCAGTTATGGGAACCTCCACTTAAAAGAGCTATATAGAGACAGCTCAAAATTCCTTCTGTTGCTGTGTAATCTTGTATAAAGTCTTGCCAAATACTGCCTTTATGATTCATCTCTCCAAGGATGATTTCTTAAGTATTTATCAGTGACAAAGCATTGCATGGAATTGTTGGAGTGTAATAGAGAAGCACACAGTCTGACAGAAGAAAGCAAGCTACAACAAATGATGAAAGGACACCTGGTTAGGTTAACTCTCTGTGGCTACATGGACACATGAAGGTGTGAATATCCAATATTTCTATAGAGGCTTGCCCTGCACATTGCTGGGAAAGCACTGACTGTTACCTTAGGAATTGTCTGCTAATGCTTCTTCCTTATCTTCCAAACTTACTACACCCATTGCCTTGCCAGCAGCATGTACCTCTCAAAGCCTTACTTCCCTTTCTTCCAGTGGTCACTGGAAGGTAGCAAAAGCATTTCTGTCCAGGGATTTTATTTTTTTTAGGATGATCCCCAGAAGCGACATTGAGGTTCTTGAAAGTTGATATCAATACACTTAATTTAAATGTCTTAAAAGAGATTTCATAACAAAATTGGGCCTTAGTGTATAAACAAAATTGATATCAATATGTTTAATGAAAAACGATTGAAAAGAGAACTCATATCAAATGAAATTTCAGTGAGCAATAAACCAGCAAAGCAATACACCCTAAGCTGTACCTCATCTGTCTTCTCATACAACAATCCTTGGCTTCATGTGCTCCACAGAATAAATACCTAGAGAGCATGCTTTGTTAATATGGAGTCAGGAGATACAATTTAATAACATTTTTGAATCCATGTAACCTATTCAATTCACTTTTCACTATGTACATAGAACTGTATAAGGATTACCATAGGTTTAGAATCTTTCTCTTCCCATCTAAATAAACACTACATGCTATCCTCAAACTACTGATTCCCTGATGTCTTCCATCTCTGAATCCCAACAAGGATAATAGGCTCTCAATATTTACTACACACTTGCCTTTTAATATCTATATATGTTTGTTCACTTACTTTCCAAGTCTCTCTATACATTCAAACTCCATTTATTTTACTGTATTTCATTATATGGTTTACTACTGAGTATCATTCCCTTCTAAGTATTATCTCTTTATGTGGATTGTTAACAGAGCGGGATACATGAAAGAAAGTTGCTTAGCACAGAGAACTGAATGCTTCTATTTGAATGTCTAATTGATTATTAATGGAATTCTAACAATCTCAACTACCTACATATGTACTAGAGTTGCTAGTTTCCTGAAGTTTCTAAATGATTCTGTGAAATTGTGTCATTTTTCTGCATTCATCTTGTCCCTTTAAGCCATTAATTTCTGAAAAAAAAAATACACACAAACATGTCTCTCTTACATCACTATTTGCCTAGTTTAACTTTTAAGAACAGAATTCTTGTTTTCTTCTATTTAACTTTTTACGGTATTATTTTGTCATGTAAAATATATTTACTGTCCCTTTATGGTTTGTAAGAGGAAGCCATATAAGATCCCTTATTTCATATGTGACTGTTACTTAAATTCTAAATGTGATGTGATTTACCACATGCAATTCTAAAATTATATATATATATATATATTCATATATAATTTCATATATGTATTCATATATATAATTTCATATATATATATATATATATATATATATATGTATAATATATTCATTTCCATTCTGTAGAGTCATTTTTTCAAGTTTCTCTATTTCCCTGAATGTATTTCTCAATGTCTCCTTATACTTCTCAGTGTTGATTAAAGGCATCCTTTGCACATGATTGCATTATCATACATATACAACTAAAATTACCAGGAGTATATGTGGATGGTAATCTACAATTAAAAAGAAATTCCCCAAAATATTGAGTATTGGCACATATTTCTTATTATCAAAAAACCCCCACTATTTTTAGTAAATTTAAAGTAATGACTGGAAGAATTAGTACAAGAAATTAAAATTTATTAAATAATATATATATATATATATATATATATATATATATATATATATACATGTTTAACTTTTGATTAATATATAAAATTGTGAATGTGCATGTTTCTTTAAGATGCCTACAGAACACGGTTCCACAAATCCACTCATACTAATATCCCTTCGTAAATACATGACTTAACCTCTAAGTTTCAATTTCACCCTCCATAGAATTTATATTGATTTGCAAATAAACTCATTGCACAGCTTCCAAAACAGGAAAATTACCCCGACTTGTGCTATCATTATTGAGGAAAGCTAGACATTGGCCAAATGTTCACAGCCTTAGTGCTAGACATACAACATACTTGCTCATATGTGCACTGGAAAGCAAACCTTCAATTGTCTATACCTCTCACTATATTAAAAAATATGCAAATAGAGCTGCTTAAATGCTTTATTCCATCAGACTAGTTTTCTAGTTTATAAAATAGGTGATGGTATTAAATACACCATCAAGTTGTACATTGTTGAAACTGTTTTTAGTTTATCATTGGGACCATATGTGGAATGAACTGACATTTGTCTCCCCAAGAAGAGTCAAACAACTAATTCTGAACAAACGCCCCAGTAAAGGTTATCTTGGTACTCAATTCTAATCACATAAGTAGTTAGTCATCTGGTATTTCTTAAGTCTATTAAACACTTTGTGTTACTTAAATATGGTCATCTCATCTTAAATGGAACATCTGTTAATATTTATGAATTGCATAAAGTCTTAATGATGAAGTCCTTTTGAAAATTAATGTTTTTATTGGTTATTTTATATATTTTATATAACATTTCAAATGTTATCCCCCTTCCTGGTTTCCTCTCCACAAAGCCCCTATCCTATTCATGACTCTTTCGGGAGAAAGTGATATTGAAATGAAGATGGAAGGCTTAAGGCAGAAGTGAAGGGTTCATGGATGAGGAATAAAACTAGGAGAAACATTTGCCAGGGTCAGAGGTGCTTGGTATGTCTTCCATGAGGGAATTCCCCAACCCACCCATTCACTTTCACCTCTCTTCACTTTAATTTCTGAATGTGGGGACATCGAGTTTCCACAGTACCAGAAAATTAATATTTTAAAAATACAAAAAAGAATTTTAGTCCACAGATAAAATTCTGCCTACATAGTATCTCCTGTGGTTTCTCTATTTAGGAATAATAAAATTTCATATATATATATATATATATATATATATATATTAAACATATACATCATATACTTATACATATACATCATATACATATACATTACATATACATATGCATCATGTACATATACATATATAAAAACATATACATATACAAAAACATATACATATATGATCTATGTTCCAGAGGTGGTCAAGATTATACCTCGCGCTGGGAACCAAACTTGGCAATATAAAAGTTACCCAGGCTTGCTTGTATGAAAGGGTCATGGAAAGCAGCACAGGCCTGGCATCAAGAGAGGCCTAGAGAGCCTGTTTTTGCAGCCTAGTTACAGCAGAAGACCCCAGCATTGTGGTGATGCCAGTACAATGGGATACCAGTACCAAGACCAACAACAGCAATGGAATAGAGTCATCTGGAGCCTAGTGCACATGTTATGTGTGTTGAAGGGGACAGAGCTGGAGAAGTGACCCAAGATTGTGAGTGAATCATAAGCACTAGATGTTAATTTATTTACACTTCTGTAGTTTGGTTTTGCTTTGATTTGGTTATTTGTGTGTGCCCTGGTTCTTCCCTCCTGAAGTAAAAAAGTAGTTTGTTTGTTTTATTGTTTGATTTTTTAAACAGAAACCCAGAGATGGAAGACTGAAATTTTAAAGAGATTTAATTTTTAAAAGTCACTTTGGCTTTTTACAGATAACAGATTGTAAATTGTTTAAATTTATAAAGACTGTGAGACTTTAAAAGTTCCTAAAATGATTATATTCTGATATTGATATGAATGTTTCTTCCTGGAGCTAAACAAAAAGGAAAGCTTATGACTTAACAGTAATGTGTTTGTGTGTCAAGTTGACAGGGAGTCAATGGCCTTGGTTAGTTTAATGTCAATTTGACACAAGTTAGTGTCATCTGAAGGGAGGGAATCTCAACTGAGAGAAAATTCGTCCATAAGATCCAGCTGCAAAGCATTTTCATAATTAGTGATTGATGTGGGAGGGTACAGCCCGTTGTGAGTTGTGCTATCCCTGGGCTCGTAGTACAAGGTTTTTTAAGAAAGCAGCTGAGCAAGCCATGAAAAGCAAAACGGTAAGCAGAATCTCTCCATGGCCTCTGCATTAGCTTCTGGTTTCATGTTCCAGGCCTGCTTGAGTTCCTGTCCTGATTTCCTTCAGTGGTAGACTATGACATGGGATTATAAGCCAAATAGACCCTTTAGTCCACAACTTGGTTTTGGTGATGAAGTTTTATCATAGAAATAGGAGATATCAGAAATGTTCCCTTTATCTGGAAAAGATATGACATCATGTTTGTTGGTATATTTTCACATTGACTTTTGTCCTAGTCAATCGTATTCTTCAACTTGAGTTTTCCTGTGCTTAAGAGATGTTGCCACACCATGTTGCTTATCTGCATCAAATGCTTCTGTGAATAGAATCTGAAATCTGAGTAAGAATAAAAAAGTCTTTCATACTTGTGCTTCTTCACATGCTTTAACTTTATACTAAGTCATTTGTTGTCAATGATCAGCCCTAGGAGGGGTCTGCAGTTAGGTGCAATATCACCGCTCTCCTTTGCCTCAAGATTATTACTTCATTGATTCTATGCTTGTTACATTTCCTCAATTTCTACTCTCAAACATCTGTGTGTCCTTCTACCTTCTAAGAAAATACTAACTTCACTGTAAGTTTTCAAGGTTATTCTTAATTCTAAGGCATATTGTAATACCTCCACAATCTAGACTCAAAATTCAACTCAGGTTCACACTGTAATCGTACATTTTTTAAGAAATATTGTACATGCTATTTGGGGCATCCTAAAATATTAGAAATATGGATTCTAAGATAACAATATGTATTCTGTTCTCCTGTCATAAGTAAAGCTGCTGTGACTCCCTCATGGTTTTCAAACACATACCACGGGTGCCTAGTGTTCATGTGACAGTAAAAACATGCTTCCTGCACCTTTTTACACAATGCTTGAACTTGACAAGTGTATAGTTAATCTGTAGTCATTGCGTAGAACATAATTTAATTATTTTAAATTCTGTCAAGAGTCAAATATGTGAGTTTGGGAATTATGCAAACATATATCGAGGCAGCTTTAAATTTTGAAGGCTGAAGTAAAACAGTTCAAAACCAATAAAGTGCAGCCCTTTCTAAAACCTTATTTCAGTTTATGCTTCAACATTGCCATCTGATTTTCAGCTTCATTTAGCATTTTTAAGATGGCCCTCAATTCACCCAAAATTTGATCTAGCAAGCATTTCTATATTTGATCTTATCCAAATAAACAGAGAAGAAAGGTTAATAATTATAATAGTAATTAATTACTACCACAGAGTTTCCTTTAATTACAAGATTACAACATTGAGATGTGCATTATTTAGCACCCAAGCTCCAGTGTAATAATAGAATTTCTTTGTGCTATCAACTTTCTTCTCATATATGATATCTATGATGCAAGTAGCTAACCGTAAAGGTACCTGACTAGCTGGGATTCTGAACCTATTGGTAAATATGATTTCCTATCCCCTTGACTTTGATTTTATTCAGCTTCTTCACTCTCCTTTTGCATTGAAGTGAAAAATCACTAGGCTCTTAAGAATAATAAAGTGGGCCCTTTTATCTATTTAAACCAATGAGTGAAAACACACTCAGTTGAACTAAACCATTACAAGTGTAGAACAAAAGAGAAAGATTTGCCTGATAGTTCCTTCTAAATCTGTATTTTTTTTTTTTTTGCTGGGTTATCTTTAGCAGTTGCCTAATGTCCCAGTTGGGGTCTCTACTATTGTAGTAAAACACCATAACCAAAAAGTAAATGGCAGAGAAAACAGTTTATTTTATTTAATTTATATTTCCACATTACAGTCCACAATCAAAGGAAATCAGAACAGAAACTATAGGCAGGGTCTGATGCATAGGCCTCAGAGAAATGATATTTATTGCCGTGTTTCTTATGGCTTCTCACCCTGTGTTCGTAAAACACCTAGGACTATTATACTAAGGTGACACCACCCACATTGAGCTGGTTCCTCCTATGTTAATCATCAATCAAGAAAATGCATCAAATGCTTGACAACAAACACACCTAGTAGGTGCATTTTCTAGCTGACATCATGCAGTGATAAAACTATCCAGCATAATTGACATCTACAAACATCAATTTTTTTTGAATGTAACATGTAGGAAGAATACTTATATACTTATATTTATTGTTAAGACTGCTGAGTTGAGTTAATGTGTGGTACTTGTAAAAGTAGTAGTAGCCATGTGGTATCTATTTATTAAATTTATAACAACGAATGTACATAGTGGAAAACAAAACAAAAACATTATAATTTAGTGTAATAAATGTGACTGGAGATTTCTTTTTCCTGTAATCAAAATCTTCTTCTTCCATACCTAAAGGTAGTTACTATGTTGACCACTATTTATTTTTAAAGACTTCCACTTATCTTTAACTCTTGAGGATATTAACAGAACGATGACATGACATGAAATCAAGTTTCAAAGACAAAAGTTCAGAATTAATGCTTTATTTCATTAGTGCTCTTGTTTAAATAGTTGCTTTTGAGATGGTATTTTATCTAATAATAGTATTAGCTATTAATCCTCTTACATTTATAAATGTAATGGGTTTCTTTAACAAATTAGAAAATGAAAGAGAATAAATGCTCCCTGTGTTGTAATTTCATTTCACAGCATGGCAGTTCTGTTACAAATACTCTGATTTTAGCATAATCTAGACTGTATTTTAAAGATTCTGATAATATGTTCAATATAAACAGAAACAGGATGTCAAACTGTGAAAGATAAGTTTATTTAGCTATGGATTAAGACATTGGTTCTCAACCTTCCTAATGATGTAAACTTTTAATAGAGTTCATTGTGCTGCAATGACTTCTATCATAAAATTTTCTTTGCTACTTCTTGACTGTAATTTTGCTGTTATGAATCATAATGTAAATATTTATGTTTTATGATGGTCTTAGGTGACCTTGTGAAAGGGTCATTCAAACCCTAAAAGGGTCCAGACCCAAAGCATAAGAACTACTAGACTAAGCTGTACTTTCAAAATAATGGATCATAAAATGTAGGTATAAACTCTTGTTTAATCATTTCACTGTTTTGATATTCCTCAGATTTTCTAAGAACATTTGAAACTGAATATAAAGTAAATTTAATTAATGAAAGTCAACTCTTAATGCAGAATTCCTTGGTTCAGTAATGTGTACTGAGTCCTTCATTTATCCAAGACCAGCAGTAGGTGACTAAGGAGTAGAAATAGATTTCATTGTAGTACACTAGAGTAAAATCTCCATTATAGAGAAGGACAAATGACAGGACAAACACAGGAACCTTAAAAGTAGATATCAGTATTTACTATGTAAAACTGTTAGATGCTATATTTTAACATGTTATAGAAATGAATAAAGTAGAAAGACTTGCAAAACTACATTCATTTGACAAAGCAAGTTCAAAAGTAAGCACCTGAAACATCAACCAATAATTTTGTTGATATTGACTTACATCTATATTTACCATGTCATGGAGTGACAACTTTTGAAATATTGAAAAGATTTATTTTGATTTACATTATTTTTTATTTTAAAAGTATAAGCTGTTTATATATCTGAAAAATGCAATTTAAATGGCCCCCATGTCTAGGGAAATTTACTGAAATGTTTCCTGTATTAATTTAAAGGAAATATTCAACATGTGGATTCATTCAGTAATAGGACAAGAACTAATTTCCAACCAAGATCCCATGTAAAATAGAATATGACTGCCAAAGGAATAATCATATGATTAAATTAATGAGTAATGTCTTTTTGAAAAAAATAGTTAATTAAATCTTAAAGAATGAATTTTTTAAAGCATTTATTAATTTGTGCCTGATGAGCATATGCTGAACACATAGTATCTTCTGGAAAAGTCAATAACAATATCAAGATTTTCAAGAAAACAAAAAACAATTTCCTCTGGATAAAGCTAATAACAAACAAAAAAACACCCTAGAAATCTGAGGCCTTTACTTTGATAGAGCTACATACGTATATTCTAATGAAAAGCATAGTTTTTATTTTCCTCACAGAGAATGAGAGATTATCAATTCTGAAATAAATGTTAGGGACCATGGTCAAAGAACATGAATTTAGGGTGTTCCAAATTCATGTTCTAGCATAGAAGTAGTTGATATGACTATGTATGTTTATATAAAAAAGAAAGTCATATATCAGTAAAGTTGCTATCAAGTTGAGAATTTATAAAGTAAAGGGTAATATTCTGATGCAGCTTTCAGATGTCCTCTGATGACATTTTTAATTTTTGAGCTGGTGGGAAATAGTAGTCTGTTAAGAATATATTTTAAAGCTTCTTTCCATTGGTTGTTTTAGTTATCTACAGTTCAAATGTTATCCTCCTTCCCCATTTCTCCTCCACAAGTATCATATCCCATTTCCCCTCCCCCCTGCTTCTATGAGAGTGCTCCCCCATCCACCCACTCCTACCTCACCACCTTAGCATTCCCCTACACTGGGGCATTGAGCCTTCACAGGACCCAGGGCCTCCTCTCCCATTGATGTCAGATAAGGCCATCCTTTGCTACATATGCAACTGGAGCCATGGAGCCCTCCATGTGTACACTTTGGTTGGTGGTTTAGCCCTTGAGAGCTCTGGAGTTATGATTGATTAGTATTGTTGTTCTTCCTATGGGGTTGCAAGTCCCTTCAGCTCCTTCAATTTTTTCCCTTATTCCTCGATTGGAGTCCCCTTTGGTAGTCTACATGTAACCAGATAAAGAGGTGAGTGATAAAAGGTTAAAAAGATACTAATGACAGTCAGACATAATTTTTGGTTTTGACTGATAAGACTTATATATGAGTATGTGGGCATGAATATGTGGACGTTCAGGGTTATGCCAGTAGAAGTACGTATGCATGTTCACATCTCTGTGTGTGCTCATGTGGAAGTCAGAAGTTCTTCGTAGGTGTTGTTCCTCAAGATGGCTATCCACATTGTGTTTAAGACCTGATCTCCTACTCAACCCTGAAACTCAATCATTGTGTCAGGCTTTTCAGCCACTAAGTCTCAAAGAACTTTTTTCTCTGTCAAAACAGAAACAGGAGTTTGTAAATGCTTATGGCTATTTCCTCAAGTCCCGATTTCAATGTGGGTTGTTATCCTGCTTTGATTATGCTTTAAGGACCTCAGTGACTGAGCTATCTCTCCAGCCTTATCTAACATTTTTAATGCTAGGTAAGCACAGGTATTCTAATCACTCAAGCTGCCTTCAGAATCACTAACATAGGTGTGGCTTTTAAAGAAACTTAATTCACAAAATCATATGAATATATATAAGAACAGTTACATTTGCTCAAATCTGGAATGGCTTAGATGTGAATACTTCTCTTCCAGGAAAACAAG
Organism: Grammomys surdaster; assembly: GCF_004785775.1. Classification (NCBI taxonomy): domain Eukaryota; kingdom Metazoa; phylum Chordata; class Mammalia; order Rodentia; family Muridae; genus Grammomys; species Grammomys surdaster. Next base: position 1,728,889 of record NW_021604565.1, on the reverse strand, counting down.
GGTAGTCAATGAAAGAAGTAACATGAAAAAAGGCAATAGGCATGAAGAATGCTGGGGGCTTAGTTTGGAAAGGCAGAGTGCAAGACAGACATTAACTCAGTGGTAGCAAACTTGCCTAGATGTAGGGTCTGGATTCCATCCTCAGCATGGGAGAAAAATTACCATATCTTATTTTTAATACAAATTGTATTATGCATACAAATATGAATGTATCGATAAACCATCTATGAACTGAACTGAAATTTAGACTCACATTATATAAGACTCAGGTGAAGACCAAAGATTACATTCTACTCCAACTTTTAGGTTTGTTTAGGGCTCATTCCAAAATGAATCTTGAGTAAGAAAAGAGTACATAATGCATTTCAAAAACTTTTATGCAATATACCTGCAATATACCTGCTACATCTGGACTTCTATTCCATTAAATAAGTCCTATGGATTCAAGAAAAACTCTATAACAGCCTACTTTAGCATAACTAACTTCATAGGAAAGTGAACACATGTGCCTCCCAGATCCTGCACTGTTTACTATTTACAATTAGAGTTGGACATGTTGTTTCATAGTTGCATATTTTGTCTGGTTTGATACATTATTTTTCACTTTAAATTTGTTTTGAGTTCTATAATACCTAGCATATAAAAATTCTGTCACTTTGACAATTATCTTCACAGTAGTTACTAAAATATGAAACAGGCTGTTCACTCCTTGCTTATCAGTTCTTATGTTACTAATGTAATGTATTATAGTATATATTGTAATATATACCCCTCAGTTTTGGTTAGCAGTAATTAAGCTGCTTGTATCCATGCTTGTACTGATGGCCATAATTGAAGGCACTCTTCTGTGTTTAAAATAAAAATCTTCATTTGAACATAAACTGAAACTTTTGTTTCCATCATAATTAAGAATTTGCATAAATTTTTATTCTTTTATTTTTTGTTTTTCTTGTTTCTAATTCCGAGAGCTGAATGTGTTGGCATGTACACACTGGCCTTGACCTCCTCAGAACTGAATGACTGGAGTCTGTTTTCAGGATCAACCTAATTTCATAGCAAAAGAGCTAATGATTGGATTGAAGATTTCTAAGCTTTCAGTTTAAGTTAGTGGTTGTTAGAACTATGACACAAGTTTCCACTCCCACCAGCAATGAAGGAGTGTTCCCCTTGCTCTATATTATTGCCAGAATTTGCTATCATTTGAGGTTTTGATCTTAGCCATTTTGATGGGTCTAAGTTTGTCTTAGAGTTTCCATTGCTGTCAAGAGTCACCATAACCAAGGCAACCCTTATAAAGAACAACATTTAATAGGGGCTGGCTTACTGGTTCTAAGGTTCAGTCCATTATTATCATGGCAGGAAGCATGGTAGCATCCAGGCTTACATGGCACTGGAGGAGCTGAGAATTCTATGACTTGTTCCAAAGGCAAACAAACAGAAGACTACCTTCTGCCTGTTCCAGGTACCTAGGAGGAGAGTCTCAAAACCCATCCCCATACTGACACTCTTCCTCCAACAAAGCCACACCTCGAAATATTGCTGTTCCTTATGGAACAAGCATATTCAAACCACCAAAAAGATGGAATCTCAGAGACATTTTGATTTGTATTTCTTGATGACTAAAGTTTTTGAACATTTTTTAAGTGCTTCTTGGCCATTTGAGATGAATTCTCTGTTCAGCTCTGTACCCCATTTTTAACTGGGTTATTTGGGTTGTAGGCGTCTAACTTCTTGAGTTCTTTATGAATTTTGGATACTAGCCCTCTGTTAGATGTGAGGTTGCTGAAGATCCTTTCTCTATCTGTAGGATGCCATTTTGACAAAGTCAACAATCCTGAACACTTCAGAGTTCTCAGAGACTGAACCACTAACCAAAGGGTATCCACAGGCTTAAGCTAGGCTCCCCGCACATATGTAGTAGACTTGCAGCAGATTGGTTTCCATGTGGTTCTCAAACTGAAGCAAGGACTGTCTCTGAAGCTGTTGCCTATCTGTGGTATATGTTCTTCTAGCTGTGCTGCCTAGTCAGCCCTCAGTCGAAGAGGATTGCCTAGCCCTGAAGTGATTTGATGTGCCAGGGTAGGGAACCTCTACCCTTTCAGAGGAGGAGAAGGGTATGGAGGAGGGACTGTGGTTGGGGGCTCAGAGAGGGGGTTACAATTAGGATGTAAATTGAAGAAAAAAAGAAAGACAGGAAGGAAGGAAGGAAGGAAGGAAGGAAGGAAGGAAGGAAGGAAGGAA
>NW_021604565.1:1693743-1726638 GCF_004785775.1 Grammomys surdaster | reverse complement strand
GAAGGAAGGAAGGAAGGAAGGAAGGAAGGAAGGAAGGAAGGAAGGAAAAGGAAAAACTATGACACAAGAATAAACAATATGGCATATAAATATCCAACACTAAGACACTGTTTGTTATTTGTTGTACTGATATTATTGTATTCTAATAGAATAAAATACAGTAATTATAACAGTCACAAAATTCCATTGTGAAAAAGCATCCCCCTGTTTCTGTTAATTTAATTGGCAAGTTGTACTTTCTGCTGGTTTCAACCACAATTGCACCACTTAATAAATCTTCTTTAGGTTAATTAATAAGTCAGGATCATACTACTCATTTCTTACTTTTACCTTCATTTCTTACTTATCTAATGTCACTGGGGACTCAGGTGAGAAGCTTATGATGTACTTATGGAGGAGCCATCCAACATGGGACTCCACATGATCAAAGCAGTTCAATTCATATCTGACTGCAGCTGCTTTTAACATGTTTCTTTAGCATGCTTTAGAAGGTCTTTTAGTATGTCTACAGAGGCCACCTTATCATCAGATATCCTCCTGAGAGTTCTCCCATTCACTCCTCATCACTTTATTTTGTGTCTTAGAAACATTAAAATCTGACACTTTTCTGGGTACACATTGGAAGATAAGGAATGCTCTTTTCTCTCATGGCTCGGTGCATGTTCACCCCTTTAACTAGAGTTCAGGAGGGAATTGTCACCTGTCTAAGTACCATACTAACCATACTATGGTGTTGAAACTTCTTTGGTCACTGACACAGTCCGTCCCCCACCCCAACTCCATCATTTGCTGTGATATGATCCCAAACCTCACTTGGGCTTCTGAGTTCTCTTCTCCATTTCTTTTGAAGTTTCTTCCTGTGGGCACAAGCAGCCATATCTCTTTTATATGGAATAAAAAAGTGGCACTTCATATTATTTTGATTTTTCTCAACTGTATTCTTTACGATCAAATTTATACCAAGTTTTAGGCACTAAATGTAATTCCAACTCTTAAATTCCAGCTTTTATAAATTAAATTGCTTTGTATCAAAGGCCTATTGTCTCATTTATGAGTTTTAAAAATAAAAAATTCCCCCAACTTTTTGTTCTGAGCTATATTCATTCTTTCTGGAATGAAGTGTTGATGGAAATCTATTGCAGCTGTCAGACTCATGGGGGAAAAGCACAGCACATAATGGCATTTGGGAAGAAAGAATTTTCTGTTAATGGTTAAGATGGAATTGGTACATATTCAAAATAATTCAATATGAATATGTATTCCCATATTATACCAATAGATCTTTGAATAGGTGTAAGAAGAGAATATTAGAAACATACATAAAATCTTGAAGATTGATCTTTGATAGAGAGCTAGATAGATATATACATAGATAGCTAGATACATATATATATATATATATGTACATATATACATATATATGTTAGATAAAAATACACATACATATATAATTATACATATAGATAGATTACTGATAGATATATAGACAGACAAACAGACAGACAGACAGACAGATAGATATTTACGTACATAGATACATAGTAAGGTAGATAATGGCTAGATTACTATATAAATAAAACACATTTGTTATATTCTCTGTTGAAATTTTTACTTAAATGTTCATGATGAAAATTGTATTGAAGAGTTTCTATGCTTCTGAAGCTTACACTGTGCTTTTCCTTTCCTTGATTTAGTCCAAAACATTTTGTGGACTATTACCCCCTCATCCAAGCCATATTTTGTTTTTGAGACTTGATAAGCTTGTATTCATTACAGCCAGTTAGAAAATTCACCTTTCCACATAACATTTCTACTGGTAGATTCATGGAACATATCAAATAACTTAATGTGCAATTATTTCCAGATATAGACCAATAAATTTTGATAAGTACAATAAAATGTTATTGATAGATGATAGATTAAAAATGACAGTTTGATCTGTAGCTGATAAACAGACAGACAGATCAACCTTTCCAAACTTTATTATCTGGCTCTCATCACTAATTTTTTTTTCCTCACTCGACAGTCAGACTCTTAAGAAAAAGGATAGAAGAATCCTATTAGTAATCGGAGAGATAATATAGCATATGTATTATTTTCCTAGACAGAAGCATTCTCTTCCTGCCACAGAGTTCAGATCTTACAATGCATTCCAAGAATCTAAAATACAAAAGGCTGAGAAAAAAAAACAAAACAACAACAAAATTTTTGCTTTTTCTATGTGAAGAAATTTATTCCAGAGCCTGCAAGAATTCAACAATATACAGAACTGAGGTGTCATGGAAAAGATCTCATTTTCAAAAACTTACATTGGATTGAATCCACACAAATCCATCATACCACAGTCAAAGCTAAGCCTTTTCCTATCATCTGGCCCAGAATTCTTGTTTTCAGAACCAGAGTTTCAATATGCATTTATATATCTAAAATGTCAGGTCTGGATTAAAAAGAATTGGTAATATCACACCCCTGAAATAACACATGGCAAATTATTTACAAACAGTAACTGAAGTAATCAAAATAGCACTTGGCTGTCAGATGTCATAGCACCTTGCAGCCACAAGTGTGAGAAAAAGGCCCAGGGATCACTGGATATCAGTGATAAAAAGGAAAATACTCTAACATTGTACAACTCTTGAATTATGTTTATATCTAAGCTGTGACAAAGGCTCTTCATAATGAATGCTTACTCTCTCTGAGAAAATTCCATGGATCTTAAATTAGCAATCTTGTGGCAGATGTGAGAGAAGGACATGAGTTGGACACTAATGGTATGCTTTGGTGGAGTCTTATCTATATCAACTCAGTATTGCAATGCCTTTCTGATCAATTCTGAGACTCTTAAAATGAAACGTTTTCCACGACACATCAGGTTTTAACATTGCTAAACATTTTCAGGCTATTGAATCAGTATTTTCATGAAGCAAACTGGGCTTCGAGGATATGGAAGTTAAATAATTTCTATCCAAGTATGCTTCTTTTCCTTAATTTTGTATGTTTTTAAAGAGTCAATCATTGGACCCTCTGAATACCTTTAAAGAAAAAGTCTAAAAAATGAAGAGAATCATCTCCAAATCCAAGAATATAGCTTCATGGAAAATTTTTGAGGACTGTACAAATGGCCATGTGCTTCAGCTTTTTCTACCAAATATCTCAACCTCTTCCTTCAGCATGGCTGTGGGTATAATGACACTTTCCCATTTCCAGATTTCTCTAGATGACTCAACAATTTCTGAGACACCATTGCTTATTGAGTTTAGATCACTATTTTCACTCACTCTCTTTTTCTTTCCGTCTTTCTCTCTCTTATATTTAAATTTTTAAACCATTTTTTTAAAAATTTGTACATGTATGAGTGAGTGTGTGCTTGCAAGAATTATGGATATCCAGAGAGGCCAAAAGATGGTGTTGTGGAGGTTGTAAACAGCCTGATGTCAACACTGGAAATTTAGGGTATCATGTTTTCTTAGTTGCAGATCTTTCTTTCCAGACCTCCTCTTAGATTTGTTGAGTAGAGAACTCTTTGAAATTAAGTCCTTAAATGTACTACTGCCTTTAGTGGTCATCTTTAGTACTTTGGTAATCTTGTTTTTATCCTGGCATTACAAAATTACTTATGTATTAAAAAGTTTTGCATCCAATTTGTATTTCTAAAATCTTTACTACTTTTCATAATTCTTTACTTCTGCCTGGGACCATTATCTGAAACCAAAAGTCTAGCCTTCCTTTCTCCTCTGCCCAGGCATTGGTTGAAACAGCTCTTTATTGACCAAACAGAAGATAATGGAGAAGAAAGTTTACAAAACACTGAAACAGGTAACTGTACTTAACTCTCTGCTGGTATAGAAATCTGCATCTAAACACAAAGGCAGCTTTTACACAGTTCATGAAAACATTATTCTTACAGGAAGTGTGGAGGCAGGTTTTAAGATCTTCTATGCTAATGCTATGGTTGGAGTGACACAGTCTCCCCTTTGAGGCCTGTAGATCAAAATATAGAACTTTCAGCTCCTTAAGTCCAATGTCTACATGTACACTGGCACACTTTTTGCCATGATGATAATAGACTAAATCTCTGAAACTGTAAGCCAGTCCCAAATTAAATGTTTTTCTTTAGATGATGTCATGTGTCCCTTGACAGCAATAAAATACTAAGACATTCTCTCTGCGTGTTGTTTCAACATGTAATCTCTCATATAATGTTCTAGTGCCATGCCTGCTTGCTGCCATGTTTCCCACTACAATCATCCTGGGCCCAACTTAAACTGTAAGCCTGGAGACTCGTGCTTCTATAAGTTGCTTTATTCCTGGTGTCTTAGCACAGCAACAGAAAAGTAACTCTTACTGTTTGGGCTATCTCAAAAGTAGATGTGTTGGTCTCCATTTATTATCTTACCTGATTTAATCAATACCACTCAAAACAATAATGCTGAACTATTGAATTTTTATAGCCCATGGATAATTCAAAATAATATCTTCTGAAATACATCTAGACAAGAGACTCTAAACCTTGCTCACCATGTCTGCTTCTCACAAACCAATGTACTCTCATACACTATTTTCATAGTAATTCAGCTTCAGTGTGTGTTTGCCATCACCGTATTTAAAGTATTAATCTTTTTTTAAAAAAGGTTAAATTTAATTAAGTTTCTTTAAAGTACATGATTTACATTCATCATAGCCAACAAGTAATTCACACTAAAATTTAAGTCCATTCATGATCTGTCCACAATTATCCAGGGGTCTCATTTTGTAATTTTCTTCCATTCTCTTGGTTACATGAATGTTTTTCTCCAGGATCAGGTCATAAATGGTATGTGAAAATATATTTTTCTAGTGAAAGGTAAGGGGCTGCTTTGCAATGTGAATTTCCATCCAATAGTATAGATTTAATGGCATGAATATAAATTTAACATTTCAATATTTCTAAGTATTTCATTCAAATATCATAACTTCTTTGGCAATAAATTAATCTCAAGCCCGGTAGTTGGCTGACATATTTTGTATGCAGAATTTGGCATGTGTATGGGTTAGTTTTACATCAACTGGACACAAGCTAGAAGAAATCTCAATTGAGAAAATACATCCTCTAGATGCTTTATAGATAAGCCTCTGGTCAATTTTCTTCATGGATTACTTACATAAGAGGGTTCAGTTCACTGTAGATAGTGCCACTTCTCAGGCGGTGGTTCCATAGGTTATAAGGAAGCAGGCTAAGTAATCAGTGTCCCACAAATTGAAGGACAGACAAGGTGATGAATTAGAGAAAGATGTGACAGAATGCATCAGAGGAAGGATATAATTAACTCTTAAGGGTACAGACAGAAAAGAGAGTCTATTTAAGAAAAATACAAGGGAAGAATGTGGAGTCAGTTCACTTGGGTTTTGTGCAGTTAGTTCGAAGTCGAGTACAGGGAGTTGACTTTGTTCTTGAGTTCATGCAGTTCAATGCAGACAGCAGTGGCAGTTGAAGCCAAAAAAAAAAAAAAAAGAAAGAGCCAGAAGATTAGAACAAATTGACAGAGTTTGTTTGAGGTCGTGTAGCACAAAACTCAGTTAGAAGCTGAGAGAAGTCAGATAAAATCAGTCAGCTTGGAGAGACATTTGAACCAGAACATCTGGATTAAACTAATCACTCAGTGTTCAGAGAGATAGTTAAGTTTATTCAGCAGTAATCCTCTGAGTGGACAATGAAATCCATGAATAATAGTTCCCTTTACAGAAAGCCATGGAAAACAAGCTAGTAAGTACCACTCCTCCATGGTCTCTACATCATTCTCATTAAGTTCCTACCCTGGCTTTCTTGAATGATGGACCGTATGTTGCCAGATGAAATAAACCCTTTTCATCACCAGCTGCTTTTAGTCATGGTGGTTTTCATGGCAACAGAAAGCATATATAATGCATAAGTGGTATCAGATCATAGGCTATTGCTGTGATAAAACTGACCATATTTGGGGAAGGAAGTTATGGAAGAATTTTGGTCTATAAAAACAATTGAATATTCAGAAATTAATGGGGTGTTACAGAAAATTAGAAGATAATTATGAAAGCAATGAAGATGTTGGAGGCCTGGCTTATAATGTTACAGAGTGGTTTGACAATCCTGTAAAGTGGACCCATTTGATATTTCGTATTAAGAACTACTAAAACAAAACCTTTACTTTGATGAAATAATTGATTCTTATCATCTGGGGCTAATGAATCAAATGACTAAGAAGAGGTCAATATCATTGAGACAAAAAATTCTGCAAGGTTTTTTTTCAAGGTCAGTATACAGAGAAAGCCAAGGTGGCACCTCATGCTGACAAATAGAACTAGTTAGTGTAAGAGTCACTGAAGTAGTAACTGTTTTCCAAAAAATAAAGAGGTCATGAAGAGGACCCAACTTTGGGTGTCAAAAATAGAATCCCTGAACAGAATCTAAGAGGAGATATAGCCTATATTGCAGTTCAAACCACAGTATTGAATGAAAAGAAAGAAATTGAGGCATGGCACATTTTCATCTTTCTTCCAGCTTTCAAATGCCATTTAGAACAAATTGACAGAGTTTGTTTGAGATTGTGTAGAACAAAATTCAGTTAGAAGCTGAGAGAAGTCAGATAAAATCAGTCAGCTTGGAGAGACAGAAGATAATGAAAGCTATTGGTGAACCTGCATTCTGTTGCTAAGTACCTGGGATTTTTAAGATTCCAGTATCAATGAATGATGCCAAGAATAGTAGTAGCTGTGGAATGGAACTGGCCTGAGCCTAGGAGAAAAGCTGCATGTGGATGACTAGCCAGAGAAGTGCAGTTAGCTGCCCAGGCATGAAGCCCTGAAGATAGTAAGTGGCTTCTAGACATTAAGCACTGAACTTTTTATACTGATGAATTTTGGTTTAGCTTTTGTTTGATTGTGACTATTACCCAGTTCTTCCCTCTTGAAGAATGAAAGTTTTTAAACTTATTTTTAGTTTACAGGAGTCTATAGTTAAGACATTGAAATTTTTGACCAACTTTAAAGTTTTACAGAGATTTAAGAATTAAGATAACATGATTTTTAGAAACTTTAGATATTTTAGAGAGGATTGAACTTTGAATGTCTTAAATACACTGAATTTTAAAACATTTGAATTTGTAAAGATTGGAGATTTAAAGACTGTAGTGTTTTATATTGTCACATTAAGATTAATGTGACATTTCATTCGGAATGAAGAAAATAAGTCATGTTAACAATGCTGTTTCTGCACATCAAGTTGACCAGGAATCACTTGTCTTGAGAAGAGGAATGGAACAAAGGATCTGAAGAAAAGGAGCAAGGAGGAAAAGTAAGGAATTTGCCCTGGAAGACAGGTGTGGTATACAAGAAAATGGCTGTTTATAAAAGTACAAGGGCCTTCCAGTCTGCGCCTGTGCTGGGAGCAGCCCTAAGGCTTAAGCTCTGCACTCAACCCCCCAAAACCCTGAGGAAGCTAGACTCCCAGGATGTCTAAAATGCCCAGGAGTGTAGAAAAACAAACAAACAAACAAACAAACAACAAATAATGGAAAAAGCTATTGCAGTTGAAAATTTGAGACTTTTTTAAATTGGATATTTTAATTATTTACAATACAGATGTCATCTCCTTTCCACATTTCCCCTCCCTAGAAGCCCTTATTGCATCCCCTCTCCTCCTTTATGCTTTTATACCATTTGATTACATGCATATATTAAGGTTTGTACTAGGTTGAGGGCCTAGCAATACAATAGATGCAAATAGTTAAGGAATAAGCAAGACAATAAGCACAACTAGTCAAAGAACAAGCAAGGCATTAAACAATTACATGAACAATTCCATGATCACTGTTTCTAAGGGCTTATCAGGATGACCAAAGAATCTTAGCCTACTTCACTGTCCTAGTGTGTCTGAAGCCTAGTTCCTTGTTCTAGCCTAGCAAAAAATGTTACTAATGTGCTGAATATACAAGAGGATTCAGATAGGCATTTGGAAGAACAGATTGATGTTCTTTATCCTATTCAAATTACTGGAAGGAGGTTCAGAATATAAGAGTAAGGAGCCATCTTTAGTGTCATGCCAAATACCATTGGATTCATGTTAGTTCTACAATTTACAGTGGTAATCATTATAATTAGGAAAATGTTTAATGACACTTACACTGCATTTGGCATAATTCTAACACCTCTCTAGATGTTTTAACAATACATAGAGAGCTTATGAATTTCAAGAATGCTGCCCTAATGAGTGTTGATGGAGTAGATACTGCAGATAAAATTAGGAATGGCTTGAGTTCAGTATTTCTATTTTGGTGAAGCTTAAAAAATGGCATTTGAGACTTTTTAGCAGCAATTTAACATTACCTATTTTATGAAGATTTCTTATAATTGTCAAGGACAAACGAATGTTGAAGGAGCCCATGGAACTTTAAAACAATATGTTCATAAAATAAAAAAGGAGGAGATATATCCTTTTACAACACAGATTAATTTAAATCATGTTCTTTTTATTTCTTATTTTAATTTTTTTTTTTAAATTGAATGCCAAGAAACTTTCTGCTGAGTCTCCATGGCACTCTACAACCAGGCATACTTATGCATAGGTGAAAGTGAAAGATTCACTTACTGGCATAAGGCACAATCCTGATCAGGTATTAGACATGGGGAAGAGTGCATGTTTGTGTTTTTCTGCAGAATGCTGAAGGAGCATGGTGGCCAGCGACCAGAGCAATGGATGGGATATGTTGAAGCTAGGACAAAAAAAAATGATGCTGATCTCTGAGCTTGATGAGTGCCCTGACAATGGTGACTGCAAAGCTGTATAGGACATATGTTCCTGAGCTACCATTGCTGTCCTATATCCCTGAGGGGACAAGCTGCCTTGCCTCAAGTTTTTAGACCTTGTGGAACAGAGAATCAAAAAGAGAAGTTATAATGACTCTTGTATTGTTCTTAAATGTGACCAGTTATTCAGACTCAATCCTGAACTGGTCTTGAAATCAATCCAATATTGGAAATAACAATCTTCATTTGGAAGTCTAGTTCTGGACATTTTCAGAGACATATATGGAAATTAGCTGCAGTTCTCTATGGTATTATGTTAGCAAGAGGTAAAGTTGGGGCAGTCTCTGGATTTCAAACAGGTGTTAGCACAGGTGTTAAGGCATGTTTAATTGTCAAGTTAAAAATACTTTTGTTTCTTCTACAGTATTTAGTGTAAGTTGCACTGATTGTACACCTTCTAATTGTGTTTGTGTTTTGAAATCCGGCATGTCAGTTATGGAGGCCTATCAACCAGCTTTTGTTTTACTGCCCTGAGTGTCACAGAAACTTGGTATCCTAAAAATAACTTGCAAGTACTGGAAGAAATGAGTCAGGCTTTAAGCAGAAACAAGAGGCTAGTGGGCTTGATTATTGCTGATATAACAACTTTAATTATATTAATTGCTAGCACCACTGCTTTTGCAATTGCTGTGACACAAGAAGTTAAGACAGCTACTTTTGTTAATCATTTAGCAAAAAATGTTACTAATATGTTGAATACACAAGAGGATTTACATAGCCATTTGGAAGAACAGATTGATGCTTTTTATCCTATTCAAATTGTTGGAAGGAGGTGCAGAATTTAAGGGTACGTAGCCATCTCAAGTGTCATGCTAAATACCACTGGATTTAAGTTAGTTCTCCAATTTACAGTGGTAGTCACTATAATTAGGGAGAAATTTAAAGACACTTGTAGTGTATTTGGCATAATTCTAAAACCTCTCTGGATATTTTAACTCTACATAGGGAGTTTATGAATTTCAAATTTCAAGAATGCTGCACTGCTGAGCATTGATGCAGTAGATACTGCAGATAAATTACCCATGGCCTGAGTTCAGTATTTCTATTTTGATCAAGCTTCAAGAATGGCATATATAGCTTGATCATGCTATCCCTTTTTGGGAATACTTTTATTCCTGCCCATCATATTAAAGCTTGTCTTTAACAACATCAATATGTTGGCAACGAAAGTACATAGCTTGAACCTGAAAATGGACCCCTAGACAGAGTTATTAAACTAACAGGCTGGCAAGCCAAGGGTAGGTAAGATTCTGCACAGAGCCTTACCAACCTAACACAGAAGCGCATTGCTTTTGATAATGCATATAACAAATGGGTAAGGAAGGCATTCTTGTTGAATGACCTAAGACAGGCTCAGTCTTGTTAATGAAATGAAAAAATGGGGAGAGGTAGATAGCCTTTGGGGATGCTTGGAAAGAGTCTTACATGGGCTTTGGTCAAGTAAATGGGCTGCTTGGCTGGAATATGACATTGACCAAAGACAAGGAATTTGACAGTAGGCTAGAACAAAGAAGTAATTTCAGGTAGATATCTAAATCTTAGGCTAGAACAAAGAAGTAATTTCAGGCAGGAATCTAGATATTAGGCTAGGACAAAGAAGTAATTTCAGACAGGAATCTAAATTTTAGGCTAGAACAAGGAAGTAGGGTTCAGACATGAAAATGACCTTGGGCTAGGACAGGGAAGTAGGCTCAGATATTTTGGTCATCCTGATAAGCCCTTAGAAAGAGTGATCATGGAAGTGTTCATATAATTGTGTTTAATGTCTTGCTTTTTCTTTGACTATTTGTGTTTATTGTCTTGCTGTTCCTTGACTATTTGCATCTATTGTATTGCTACACCCTCAACATAGAACAGACCTTAATACATGCATATAATTAAAATGGTATAAAAGCAAAATGGAGGAGGGGAGATGATTAGGGGCTTGAGGGGGGATGGGGAAAGGGGATGACATCTGAAATGTAAATAAATAAAATATCCAATAAAAATAGTACAAGTGGAATCTTATTATAAGAATGTATTTTATGCCGGGCGGTGGTGGCGCACGCCTTTAATCCCAGCACTCGGGAGGCAGAGGCAGGCGGATTTCTGAGTTCGAGGCCAGCCTGGTCTACAGAGTGAGTTCCAGGACAGCCCGGGCTATACGGAGAAACCCTGTCTCGAAAAACCAAAAAAAAAAAAAAAAAAAAAAAGAATGTATTTTATTTTAATTGGGCATATTAATTAGGTGAGCCAAAAGGGTTTTTGATTGCTAGACCTTGATAGTCAGTCTCAGAAGAAGAGAATAACTAAATAAGTAAATGACCCCCTTAGCTAGATTCAGGCATAGAAGCTATGGTTTTTAGCTAGGTAAAGGGAATGCAAGAGATAGTCACAGCCTGTGAGTGAGCATGGGTTCCTCATGCTCAAGCTGGCCATAGTACATTCATTCATACCTTTTTTGGGGTTGTTTTGTTTTGTTTTGTTTTGTTGGAATTGTTTGGTACTTCTATGCTCTGTAAGTGGGCATTGTTATCTGATGATGCTTCCTGTTGGCATCCAAACATTGCTGTGAGGCAAAGGAAGCTGGTTATTAATCGTGGTCACAGACCTCTGTGTGCCTATAGATGTCCAGGTTCCACAAAACTATCTGAGGCTAGGGAATTGTAGCCTGTAGGATGGACCAAGATATAAATAGTGAAGAATTAGTTGGGGATGGCACTCTAGTTGTTAGAGTAGTATGTAGCTGATTTAAATCTATAAGAACAGATAGACTAGAGACAGAGGTAATGTGAAGGGTTTTTGAAAAAAAAAAACAACATTTTTCTTTGATGTATGTTTGAAACCTTTTGGTTTATAGTCCTGGGTGTCTGAGCAGTATGTTTTTTTATTTTTGTTTCTTCATTTGTTTCTGTTTGTTTGTTTTAGATATTTACAATGTTCTGCCTTCATGTATGCATGCATTCCAGAAAAGGGCACCAAATACTATTATAGATGGTTATGAGCCACCATTTGGTTCCTGAGAATTGAGCTCAGAACCTTTGGAAGAGCAGCCAGTATTCTTAATCTTTGAGCCATCTCTCTATTCCTGAATCTGAGAGTTTTTAAGAGGAGCAAGGAAAATTTAGTTTGGCCATATAGAGTTAATTAGGGGACAACTAATATCTGAAGGCTGCACCTAGCAGTAGCTCTAGAAAAGTGAGGCTTGATACACTCCACTCAGGACAGAGAGAAGAGGAGTGGTGGAAAAGCCTCTGGCGTGACAATTGTCTTTTATTGTAATTCCAGTGAGGTTCTATGATGAAGCCTGCTACAGAGTTGACTGGGTGGGTTTGATCTGCTTGGTGTAACTGATCTGTAATTCCCTGGGCTTTTTCCAAGACACATCTGTATTCCTCATGAAATATAGCAATAAAATGACTTGTAATAAATTTCTGCTATAATTGTAGTACAGTTTCTTGACAGCTATCATCAGAGTTGCTTCCTCCTGTAGTAGATGGGGTCAACTACAGAGATTCAATGCTGAAAAATGAGCAGAGAGGGAAATAAACCATGGAAAACTTAGTCCAAAATTGAATATCTCCAACAAATCTCTATCCTCAGATCTCAGGGAACCCCAAAGAAGAAGAGATAAAATATTACAAAAACAGAAGAGATCAAGGACACCAAGGACATCTAGACACAAGACTGAGGCATATATGAACTCACAAGTTCAGGACCTGACATTGATCCAAGTGAGATGGGGTCTCAGTGCTCAGAGTGGAAGTGGACACATACCAAACTCAAAACTATCTCCAATAGATAACAAGTTGCAAAGGAAAAGTAGTTAAGTTTTCTCCAATGAGGCCTCACTGAGTAAACCAACCACTTCTTAAATAACCTGTATATTACACCCATATAACAGTATCCCCCTCCCTACTCGCCTCATAATTTCCCCTCCCCTACTCATCCTCCATTTCCATTTAGAAAAAAGCAGGACTCCCAGAAGTATCAATCAAACATGAATGCCCAATTGCAATAAGACTAGATACTTCTCTTCATATTAAGGTTGGACAAGGCACCCAATAGAAGGAAAACAGTATCCAAAACAGACAAAATCCTCAGAGACAGCCCCTAGTCCCTCTGTTAAAGGTTCTGCAAGAATACCAAGCTAAACAAGCATCTGCAGAGTGCCTAGGTCAGAGATATGCAAGCTTCCTGATTGTTGGTTTAGTCTCTGTAGGCCCCTATGTACCCAGATTAGTCGATTCTTTGAGTTTTCTTGTGGTGTCCTCAATTCCTCTGGCTCTTATAATCCTTCCTACTCCTCTTCTGCAGGATTTATAGAGCTCCACCTATTGTTTGGCTGTGGATCTCTGTATATGTTTTCATTAGTTACTGGATATACTCTCTCTGAAGTCTATATGCTAGGCTCCTGTGTGTGAGTATAGCAGAACATAATTAAGAAACCTTTTATTATCTATCTATCTATCTATCTATCTATCTATCTATCTATCTACCTACCTTCCTATCTACCTATCTATCTATCTATCTATCTATCTATCTATCTATCTATCTATCTATTTTTCTGAGCATGTTCAGTTCTATTATATGTGTCTGGGCTATCCAGCATCTTCTTCCTAGGCCACCAGTCAGATTCGGTTGTGGTCTTCATCTCATGGCATAGTTTTCAAGCTGCACTAGTCAAGTTCATGTTATCCCAGAACAGAAAATAAAGATGAAGGTATAGAAAAAATAAAACTATTTCATTTGATGTCATTGCTAAATTGAGACCTTTAGATAAAATCTGAACTATGTTATGAATCCACAGTGAAAATACAGAGATCTTTCATATTGACTCTTTTGACGGAAGAAATAATAATAATCATACCAATGAACTCACCAAGTACTGAAGCTTATAGGTTCATACAACTTCACTAACATGTTCCTTCATTATTACTGAAACAGAAATAATGATGTTGGATGAGTACAGAAATTAATCCATTAGAGTGAATGTCTCCATTTTAAAGTATGTTCGTTTTTTTCTACTTTATCAGGTTTAATTTGTCATTGAACCTACAATAGGATAATTGTAGCAACATTTAAGTTTTTATAAGTTATCAAGATTTTCCCCAGCTTTATAAAATTTTGTTTAAATGCCATTGACTGTTTAATGTATTGCAAGGTAACATGTTAAGACTTGACTCCTAACAAGTCAAATTAAAGGAAAGCATAAATTGTTTCAACAATTCTCCCAGTATATATTTTTTTCATTATGCTGTGAGTAGTTCAGTGAGAAATTCCTGAAGTTTATCCTAAAATAACACAAAGTACCTTGTGCTACAGAACATTAGCCTTTCATGTATTTTATGTATTGGAATAGCATGGATAGCATGTATTTTTATCCACCATGAATACTAATTACAACATTTTATAGTATATTTTATTTTTTCCACAAATATTCAAATGTTAAAACCGCTTCCAGTTTTATAGTTATTAACATATATTATGTCTAAGTATGCTCTTCATACAGATATTCCTGTCAAATAGAAGTAGCTGTGTAAAACCTAGGACAGAGATGTATAATTTGAAAGACCAGAAAAATTCAAATGAATATCACTATGTGGAAATTATTGGCCACTAAGAATTTTCTAGAGGGTATTAATTTTTAACAAATAATGTTAAGTTGCTCAGTTTTTGTTTGAGATTTTCTTTTTTCAAATAAAATACTTGCCTTTCTTCTGTAGCTATGTTGAATTCTAAGATCCAAAACCAGGGGACGTGCTCCCACAGAAACTCACTGACGGGACTCACTGCAATTAACATGAGGTTTAATGATTCCAGTATACTGGCATTCTCTCATATGCAAGCAAGAAGAGAACCCCCGAGTTGGAGCTAAGAATAGTTTTTATACAGTTTAAGGGGTAGAATAGAGAAACAGTGACTAGGCACAATATGATTGACAGAGCAGTGTGACTTTTAAACTGATTGGTCTTTGGTGAATGAGGTGGCAAGGACCTCCCTTGTCTGTCTACTGTGTTTTGGGCCTTCCTCACCTGCAGGTGGATTCTGAGGAATATTAAGCAGCCTCTCCTTTCCTCTTCTGAATGTTAATCCAGCAAGTGTCCTCTGACTAAGGAATGGGCCCCTCCCAGGCTGTGTCCTGGGACAGTGGGATTCTTTTAATCTTAAATTCAAATGAGACCCCAAAATCCTACATTTAGACCCAAAAATCCTACATCATTGGCAATGACTAGAAAAAAAGGGGAAATCTTTATCACCACTTTTATTTTCTTTAAATTATATGAACCATCCTATTTTGGTGGTTGTAGGTGCTTTTGTTAGGCTCTTAGTGAATTTCACACCAGAGGAACTTAAAATGATTTCCAATTTAGTCTTCTTTTAAAGAGAGCAAATCACAAAGACTTGTGAGTGTCTGTGCTTGTCCATGAGGCTGCCTTTCCAGCTATGAGGTGGTGAGTCCAGGTTGTTATTTTAATCACCCTGAATTTTCAGGTTTTTACTTGCTCATATTCAATGGTATTCTAATAACAGAAAGTAATCTAATATTGTGGTAGAAAACTGAAAACATTTTAAAATATAGAAATCATTTAAAAGTGATTTTTTTCTGTTCTTATAATGGTTTTATTGTTATTTAATTATGCTTGACAAATTTAAGTATAATTAAATAGTACTTTGAAAAGACATTTCTAGAGTTGGAGAGATGGCTTAGCAGTTGATATCATGTTCTGTTTTTTGTTTTGTTTTGTTTTTGTTTTTGTTTTTGTTTTTCAGAAGATCCAAGTTTTATTCCACAAAACAAATCAGGAAGCTCACAAAATCATGGTACTTTAGATCCGGTGATATCTAATAACTCTTGATTCTACAAGCACATGAACTCATGTGCACATACCCCAAAACATAGACATAAAGTAATAATAAATAATATAAACACATTTCTAAATAAATTAGCTTGAACCATACATATTATAAATATAAAGAAGAAGTATTATGGGTTTGCTGAGTTATGTAGATGAGAAACCTGGTTATGGCAAAGAGTTCTTGGTTACCTCTCATGAATACTTGAGAGATAACCAAGAACTCTTTGCCATAGTGAATAAACAGGTATTGCAATGGACAATTTTCATGGTTGTAGTAAACATTATTTTAACAGTATCATAATGATTAGTTATTATATGTTTATATTTATATAAATATATGCATGCATCTTTGATAATTCCTCAACAATTCACAATTTTAAAGGGGTCTTAGGTTACTTGGACTAGACAGAATGTCTTCTAGGAAGGTAAGGATGTATCTTGGTCTTTCTTATATATTCATAAAATCTCCTATGTAACTTGCTATATTTTTAAGCACAAATTAAATATATAGTTTACATTCCAGTTACAACTTTTGATAGCTTTTTTATTAATAGTGTATAACTGATTTTATAGATAATATACAAAATTGTTACCTACTTTTAGTTAATACATGTGATTGTTCTTTGAAATATTGTTACCACAGTAAAATCATAATTAAAATTTATATCAGCTTAAACTGCAACCAATTAAACAATCAAAAAAGACACAGTAGCACTTGCTTCTTTGCTGCTTTACCTACATTTGTTCTTGTAAATCAACATTGAGTAGAATAGCTGTAAGAACTGTATTCAGTTATTAACAAACACCAAGAAAAGTTTTTACAGCACTATGTTTATTAACTTACTTGATTTCCTCAGGTAACCTTAGCATTGCCTACAGTTTATGTAGTCCTTTATGAAAAAGAGACTGTGTAACAGAGCTGGGTAGGCAAAATTTACACAACATATCCCAGGTGAGACTCAGCATATTTTCTGGCCAACCTTGTTTTCAAAGATATAAAATGACAACTTGTGGCCATTAGTAAGCAAAGTTTTGCTAAAGCCATAATTCCTAAAACCAATGTTTAAATGTTTATTTATGTATACAGGGTGTGCTATCATTTATATTGAACCAATTTTTGCAACAATTGGAAAAATCATTTAAATATCCATATTTGTCATATAAATATATTTTACAATTTATTAATTTTGTTTTCCAAGAAAGATAAATATCTGTTAAAAAGCTGAAAATGCATTAGACATCAAAATACGGAAACTCCCTCAATATCAGGCTTATATTCAAGACTATATGAATCTTTCATCTTATATTAGGAGCTCTTATTTCTAGTGTGTTTTAACCTTCATTAAATCCACTTGTACTTCCTTAGAGATGAATAGTTATCTTTTCTTCTGTTCTATTAATAATTGTCTTAGCATATTGGCTTTTGTTTCTGTGGCCAGCAAAATGGGCTGGACATTAAAAACCATCTACTTCAATCCTAGCAGGAGCTATGTGTCAATTAGTATTTGTAGGCCTGGAGTTTGAGCTTGCATCTTCCATCCACCTTCCACACCTTAAATAACCTGAAGGTCAACTAAGAAAACTATGGGTTGAAGAACTGTGCTTCCATATGCTCAAAAAATTATTCTGTTAATTAAGTAGTTTCATTAATATAGTTTGTAGGACCCTGAAGGGCTGCCATGCTCTGGTTGAGACTTTCTGTGTTCTGCTGTCTGCCAAGTTACAGTCTGCTGTTTTTCTAAGATCAAAACATTCTGATGTAGTCATGGTGTTTCAGGCAGGAAACTTACTCTTGACAACCCATTGCCCTCCAGTTGAATTCCTGTTTGTGTTTTTTCTACCCTAGCTTGGTGTATATATTGAACCTACTCAGTAAAAGCTTAGGCATTCTCTCAAAACCAAAGATCTGAGTCTGTGTCTTCCTTTAATCCCCCAGACCTACACCAGAGCTCAGTACTGTGACAGCACATGTGCTGTCAAGTCGAGGTCCCACCGAGATCGGAAAAGTGAAAAGAATCTGACAGGATTGTTCCTGAAAGAATCAGGCAGGCTCTTTGAGTGGAACATATTGGAGAAGCAGTGTAGGATCAAAGTGAAAGTAGCACTATGTGAGTTTTGATTAGCCCATAGGAATTATAAGTTCCTTCCTACAAGTAGTGGCACAGGATGATGCATCTAAAAAATCTTTGTATGATGCAGAGAATAGCTCCAGTTCTGAGGATGAAGAAGAAAATTTAGAAAAAGAAATAGCTTATTTAAAGGAAAAATTGAAGAAATGCAAGGTCCAAAAATTGGAGGGGGGGCGACCACCTAGTCAAAAACCTTTTGTGGATTCTATGGAGGCCACTGCTTCCCCGGAATATGATAAATGCTCCATGAAGGATTGGTGAGTAGAGGAGCTCATCCCTAAGAAGGGAGTAATTTTTTTTCTAAAGCAGGTTCCAAGTATGCTTATCCTGTAATGGAAGTCCCTCACCCTAATAACTCTGGGCAAATGGTTAGGCAGCATGTGCCTTTGTCTTTTAAGGAATTAAGGAGCCTTAAATAAGCAGTTTCCTCCTATGGTGCATTGGCACCCTTTACTTTGTCAATTTTTGTGTCCTGTAGCACCTTTCATTTAACACCAGGAGATTGGCAACAACTATGCCGTGTGACGTTGAGTGGAGGAGACTATTTACTGTGGAGAGAAGAATATCAGCAGCAATGAGTTACTTTAGCAAGATTAAATGCACAGGCAGGGCAACCCCAGAGAAATCTGGAAATGATAACAGGATCAGGAAAATATGCTGCTCTCCATCAGCAGATTCATTAGGATCCTGCTGTTTATGCCCAAATTGCTGCCACAACCATTATACCCTGGAAAACTTTGCCTAATGAGGCAGCTGGAGATCAACTATCTAAGGTAATTCAAGGACCCTCTGATCCCTTCCAAGATTTTTGTAAATAAACTACTCCAGTTAGCAGAAAATTTGTTTGAGGACGCTGATACTGCCATGCAAATAGTAAAACAGTTAGCCTTTGAAAATGCTAATAAATGGTGCAAGGAAGCCATTAGACCACACAGATTAAAAACCTGTAATGATTACATTAGAGTTTGCAAGGAAATTGATGGAAATTTTGTTATGGGACAAGTACTTGCAGCTGTCATGCAAAAAGGATCTAGCAAGAATAAAACTTGCTTTGGATGTGGCCAAGCTGGACATTTTAAGAGGGATTGTTCAAGGAACAAGGGGACAACGGGTCCTGGCCCGTGACCTCGATGTCAAAAAGGCCATCATTGTGGTAATGAATGCAGGTCAAAATCAGATGCTGATGGCAGCCACCCTCTCCCCACTTCAGGAAATGGGCAGGGGGCCCACTATAGGGCCCACAGACCAGAGTATAGAGCCATGAATACCACTATTACCTCTACTCCAGTTCGGTTTATGCCTCAAACTGGCCCCTTTATTTCAAAGACCTTGTCAGAGGTACCCCAGGAAACTCAGGATTAGACATCCACTCCCCTGCCAGAGCTGTATTGACACCTCAAATCAGCCCTCAATCATTAGGTGCTGGAGTGTATGGCCTCACCCATTCAGGGAGTGTAGGCTTTCTCCTAGAATGTAGCAGTGCCTTGTTGAAGGGAATTAGGATGCTCCCAGAAGAGATAAACTCAGATTATACTGGAGAAATTAAAATTATGGTTACTGTGGGTAGGGGAGTTGTAGTTATTTCCCAGGGAGATAGAATTGCTCAGCTAGTTCTTTTGCCATAGTTACACACTAAACCTGCTACAGTTAAAGATACTCGAGGTGATGTAGGATTTGAATCCACAAGGACTACCACCTTCTGGGTTTCCACCCTCGAGGACCACCCTACCCTTAAACTTTGGATTGGATGGAAAGCCTGTGCAAGGAATTTTGGATACTGGTGCAGATCTTGGCCTAGTAGCTGGCTCCTGGATAGATCCTCTTCCACCTTACAAGGAGTGGGGGCAGCTGCCGCACCCCTCAAGAGCAGTAAGATCTTAAAATGGTGAGATGAGGAAGTACATGAAGGATGGTTTCAACTGTTTGTCTTGGAACATCTCTGCATTAATTTATGGGGTTGAGATATACTTAATGACTTGGGAGCTGTTCTCACAACCCAACCAGTTCAGGGTATGATGAGAAAGCAAGGATATATTCCTGGGAAAGGGTTAGGGAAATATTTACAAGGAAGACCACATAGTATACCCAAAAGTTGTCAGATAGTCAGACACCCTAAAGACAAAACTGGGATAGGAAATTTATATTAAGGGTCACTGTGAAGCCTCCTAAACCACACCAATAACATGGAAGTCCATGAGCCCATGTGGATTGAACAGTGGCCCTTAGCTAAGGAAAAATTGGAGGCAGCTCAATTATTGTTACAAGAACAACTTTTGGCAGGAAATATCATGCCATCTACATCCCCCTGGAATACTCCTATATTTGTTGTTAAGAAAAAATCAGGAAAATGGAGACTATTACAAGACTTAAGGGAAATTAATAAAACTATGATACTAATAGGGGCTACTCAACTTTGGTTGCTTACATCAGTTTCTATTCCAAAAAATTGGCATATGTTGATGATAGATTTGAAGGACTGTTTCTTTACCATACCCTTGCATCCTCAGGATTGAGGACACATTGCATTTGTTATTCTCTCAGTCAGCTTTAAGGAACCATCCCATATATATCATTGGGTGGTGCTGCCCCAAGGGATGGCTAATAGTCCCACCATGTTTCAAGTCTACGTGGAACCGCTCTTCAACCATTATGGAGAAGATATCCATAATGTGTGTAATCCATTATATGGACAACATTTTACTTGCTGCTAGGGAAGAAAAAGAGCTTTATGAGGCCTATGCCGAACTGAAAGATGATTTGCAGGCCATTGGGTTAATTATCATCCCCCGAGAAGATTCTAAAGAATTTCCCATATCAATATTTAGGACATGAATTATTACAAAAGGGGATTCGTCCTCAGAAATTACAGATTAGAATACTCTGAGAACTTTAAATGATTATCAAACATTGTTAGGAGACATAAATTGGTTGAGACATTCCTTACAATTAAGCACAGGACAGTTAAAACTTCTCTTTGATATTCTTAAGGGAGATGCATCACCCACCCAGACAATTAAATGAATAGGCTAAGGAATGCATGAAAATGGTACAAGAAGCTCTTGAACAAGCTCATTTAAACTATATAGACTATTCAAGAAAGCTGTGGGGTTTGCCTGGAAACATTCCCCAACAGGTGCCTTTTGGCAGGAGGGCCCTATTTTATGGGTTCATTTGCAAGCTTCACCCTCCATGATTGTTTCATCTTACCCACAGGCAGTAGTTTCCTTGTTGTTTAAAGCCCATAAACTAAGCCTACAAACATTTGGTAAAGAACCAGATATGTTTATTACTCCTTATAATAAGGATCAGATCCAAATTTTATCTCAAAATTGTGTTGATTGGGCCTTGTTTGTTTGTACCATTAGTAGCCAATTTGATAATCATTATCCGAATAAAAAGCTGTGTCAGTTTTTTAAGTTCCACCCAGTGGCTTTTCCAAAGATTATTTCCAATCATCCCTTGAGTCAGGCTCACCTACTATCTACTGATGGGTCTTCCAATGGTAGGGCTGCAGTTGTTTCCCGAGGTAGAGTTGAGACCTTACAGATGACCAATTGCACTGCGCAATTAGCAGAGCTAAAGGCCGTACAATTGGCACTATCTTTGTTCCCAAATGAAGCGTGCAATATATATACTGATAGTGTATATGTTTCTCAAATTATAGAACCCTTGGAGACTGCATCTTATGTGGCACCTGTGTCTTTGATTTGCTCTTGCCTATTGCAGGTGCAAGCTCTTTTGTGGCAGTGAACTTTGCCTGTGTTTGTGGATCATATTCTGGGACATTCATTTGTTGCCACGTCCCTTGGCCCAAGGTAATAATGAGGCAATTTTCATACCAAACAAATTTTCTTGCCTTAAACTTAGTCACTAATTATGATAAGGCTGTTGGTATGCATAATAAATTTCATCTTAATGCAAATTCCTTGAAATTTCATTGTGATTTTACCAGAGAATAGGCTGTTCAAATCGTTACTCACTGCCCTCACTGTGCTTAGTTTATCTCCCCCACTAATTTGAGAATGAATCCCCGAGGTCTCGTACCCAATGATATTTGGCAAATGGATGTTACACATATTCACTTGTTTGTGAAATTACACTTCATTCATGTTACCATTGATACATTTTCTGGTATGATTTTTGCCTTGGCTCACAGTGGGGGGGGGGGAAGTAAAAGATGTTAAGAGCCATTGCCTGCAGACATTTGCCTATTTTGGGGTTCCCCGCCAAATAAAGACTGATAATGGCCCAGCCTATGGTAGTGTGTCCTTTAATTTATTAGTGGATGCATTATCAGCAGCAGACATTGGAAAGGAGCCCAGAAGGTACTGGGCTTAGTGAAATGGAAAGAATTATCATCAGGTGTATGGAAAGGCCCCGACCTTGTGTTAGTCAGAGTGAGAGGTTCTCATTGTGTTTTTCTTAAAGATGCTGAAAGTCCTGTTTGCATTCCTGAGCGTTGCATGTGTCCTATTGCTATGGAGCCTTGCCCAGGAGGAGATCTACTGGAGTCTTATGAAGAACCCCCAGTTCTGATGTCAATGGGGATAAGTAGATTGACCTGGCCAATTATAGTTTTCACTAACAGGACTACTGGAAAAGCTGCAGCTAATTTTGAGAAATCAACAATTATTTAATGTTACTCAACAGTTACCTATTTTCATTCAGAAGATTAATGATACTTGTGTGCAGCCCCTCTCTGGGGAAAAATTTTTAGCAGGACTCAAGTTGATCAGAAAGAAGGCTTCTTAAAGGGTGGGCTAGAGTCCTCGACTTTGTGGCAGCCCCAGTGGGATTGATATTTCTTTGCCACTTTTGCAGAGAGCAGATCCAGTCCCAGGCAATTTCTAAGCAGGTACTCATGTTGCTGGCACGAGAGAACCATTCTGCCCAGATTTGGTTCATCCTTTACTGAGAATAGTTAGTCAATGACAGGAAACTCCTTTGTAGTCCTTACCTACCTAAGACAGGGGCCCTGAGGCTGGAAGAGATTCCCAATGATGGATAATTGGTATTGACAAAAGGTGACCTAAGATAAATGCTATTCACCTATAAAATAAAAACGGGGACCTGTAGGACCCCAAAGGGCTGCCATGCCCTGGCTGAGACTTTCCATGTGTTGCTGTCTGTGAAGTAACATTCTGCTATTTTTCTAAAATCAAAACATCCTGATGTAGGCATGTTGCCCCAGGCAGGGTTTACACTTGCCCCCCAGTTGAGTTCCTGTTTGTATTCTTCCTTCCCTGGATTGGTGTATATATTGAACCTGCTCAGTGAAAACTTTGGCATTCTCTCATAATGAATGACCTGAGTTTGTTCCTTCCTTAAATTCTTCCAAGCCTATGCCCGAGCTCAGTACTGTGACAGAGCTGGCGCTGTCACTAGTTGATCTTGTCCACATAAGTTTTTTATATTATTTTTCTGGCTACTCTAAATGGTTTGTAAAATGTACTAATGTTAAAATTTCCATCTGTGTGTCATTAAAACCTACTCCTAATTAATAACTTATCATAGTTTTGGAGAAGAGGCCTCTTTTATGACACAGAAACACGGAAGAATGAGATTTGGCTTAATCTGCTATATTTAAACATTTGCTTCTTGAAATTGGTCTAGTAGCTTGGGTATAAGTTTTAGTATTTTCCTGTGTAATTTAATACACAATTCATATGATTTAAAGAAAATACATTCTCAGATCACAATGAAGTGTGATTGCTTCAGGCTTAGCTACCTAATTAAGAAGTAATTTCTTCTACATTCCATCATTATTAGTGAATTTTGGTTATTTTTATTTTTATAGGTTTGTTAATATATGCATGTTTCTTTTAGATTTAATTTTAACATAAATATTGTATTAAATGATTATATCAAACAAAAAATATATATTCTAGGATTATTAACTTTTATTACTACATATTCCAGTTTTGCTTAGTTTTTCTTTTGATAAATTCATAAACTGTTTTTTTCTCAGAATTATGTACTTATGTTTATCCTTGAAATTCATTTTTATACTTATGCTTATCTGAGATACAATTTTATGCTTTATTGTGTCCCTTCTTAATTAGCTTCGTATAAAAGAGAAAGATTCATCTCCCCTCATTCCTGGACAAACTTGCAAAACTAGGAAATAATGTGTTACAAATTTGTAGAATAACTCACCTACTAAGCTATTTAAATTTTATGTTTTTAAATGAATATTTGAATTGCTAATCTAAATGCTATATATTTTATTATTTATATTGCTTATTGATATGGCTTTAAATTTTACTTTGCTATGGAAAGAATCTATTACATCTAAACTTAAAAATTTATCTTCCTTTTTAACATTTTTACCTAACAAAAATTCACAAATTTAAGTGCTATCCTATGGTCTTTTGATATATATGAAGTCACTGGTCTAATCAGTGTTAACATATGTGGGTTAACATATGTATTTCCTCAGACAAATCAGTTCATCCTGACATAAATACTCAGATTTCTTTCTCTTAGCTGTTTTATGTTTACAGCAAGTTGTAGTTAACTTTAGCCCCTTGGTATTCATCAGAAGCCCGGAGCATTTTACTCTTATGTAACTATGAGTACCTGTGATTATTAGCATTTGCCCTTCCTTACCACTCATCTAAAATTTCCTTATCTGGAAATCACTCCTGTACTCTTACCTACAGAAGATCAAGCTTTTCAAGTTCTATAGATAAGTGAGATAATGTTTAACCTGTCTTTCCCTGGCTGTTTTAGTTGATCGCATATAGCTCCCTTATGGGGAAATAAATTATAATTCAAATTTAAAATTATTATTACTTTTTTTTCACAGAGTGCAGTATATTCCCATTACCACTCTCTCCTGTAAGCCTTCCATGAAGCCCTCATTACTCTTATTCAAACCAAGGCACCATTGTTATCAATTGTAGGTTAAAGCTGAGGAGTTCTGTATTGAGCGTTCATTGCTTGTATTTGCTTGGCACTTTGTTTTGGTTATATCATTTAGTTGACTTTAATCCTTGAAGTCAAGAATAAGAGGAGAATCAACTTGCTTGAGTCCCAGCAAAAACCCCATGGGACAGTGGTTGGGGCCTGACTAGGTTGGAGCAGCGCCTGGTCTAGTTCAAGGGGAATGGACCTGTCAGAGCAGGGCTGGAAAAGAGCTTGGCCTTTCAGGTAAGTAGAAAATACTATTGTGTAAAGTGCAGATCTTTACTGAACTCATTTTCAAAACCACTGAATGCATGAGGACCTTACTGTGAATGGAAGAGTATCATGGAATGAAAGCAATGAAGCCATGAAATAAAACAATAGCTGGTCACATCCCATCAGAGGGAAACAAAGCACACATGAGAAGGTGATGTATCCCTAAGGATCAGCTCACAGGGACATACCACTCTCATCTGGTCACTACCTGCTAACCTACAGAAACTCAAGGTAGGGCCACCAGGATGACAATAACCAATCCAATGTGAATTTATGAGAAACATTTTAAATTTAATCCCCAGTGACAGTTATGTGTAATTTATAAAAATGTTGTGAAAACGTTGTATTTCAAACCTCATTATCATTTAAATAGACATGACTGATTTTTCTATAAAAGTTTAGATTTGACTCTTTTAAGATTCTTACAAGATTACTTTTAAAGATAAATAATAAAATAATTACTCCTTTCTTTGTAACTACAAATAGCTGTGTACCAGCAAGAGAAAGTGGCTGAAAAAACTACCTTGCTTGCTGACCTTTTGTTAGTCAAGAAGTTGCTTAGTTACAAATGTATGTGGATGCTAGGAAATAAATTGTTTTCTTTATTTGTACTACATAATGTTATAGCTTATAAAAGTATTGAGGAACATATTGTTTTTTCATGCTCATTCAGTAGAAAAAAACTTGTAATTTTATACTGTTTGAAAGATTTTGCTGGGATATTTAAGCCATGGAAGAAAAAAAAATATGGTGTCGGAACATTGTTCTTTCTATCCATCAAATATATATATATATATATATGCAAAGTTTGTGTGATAGCACATTGGGAGTTTCTTCCCTCCACCTTCCAAGTATATGTTTATGTGTGTATATATACATATGTGTATTTGTAAAATGCTTGGAGCCTGCTTGTTGAAGTTTTGCTCCATCCATTCTATGTATAAATGTGTATATGTTTGTCTGTATGTGTGTATGTGTGCATGTATATATGTAGAAGTTACTGGTTTCTCCCTTTTGTTTCATCTACTTTGTGTGTGTGTGTGTGTGTGTGTGTGTGTGTGTGTGTATTTGTAAAATTCTTTCCTTCTGTTTCTCGCCAGCCCCAAGTAGTTAAAAGAGCTTAGAGTTTTTTGTTGGATGTAGGGAGTCCCAGCCCCAGTAAATTAAGCTTTATTCCCTCAGAGAAAAGTCTGCTAAGTGATTTCTCTATGGCTGGCTGCTGTTGGACAGACCCCGTCAGTGGCTCTAAGCACTGACTTCCAACGGCTGCCTGCCTTGGTTTGCCAAACCATGGATGTCAAAACTGTGTATTGGTAAACGGCCATAAACAGAAAGGTGAGAGAATAATGTAATAGCTAGATAAACTATGAGAGACTGTACTGTTTTTCAAGTTTCTATATTATTCTTTCCTAGTAATGGATAGATCATGAAATGTCAACTTGTGATACATCATTTACAAAGGGCTTACACATTCATCATATGGCCAGAGGTTCTATGTGCCTTGTTACCAGTCTTACCTAGTTAGGATCAGTCCAACCAGCAGAGGACCAGGATGGTACAGCAGTGAGAATGATCAGGAGAGATCAGGTATGGACATGTGTCCAAATTAGCTCCTGCTGCTATAAGTCATCAGGAGACTTTTGTCATTTTTAAGTGATGTTGAATTTTAAAATAAATAGAAATTTAAAGGAATACAGTAAGCAAAAGCTATTATTCTGAAAAGACTCTATCCATTCCAAGCTGGTGTCAATAAGAACACAAATAAAAATGCATGCATCATTTTGGGATGTTTGACTAACTCTCATTTTCATGGCCTAAGAGAGATGACAGTCAATTTAAAAATAAAAATAAGATATTCCTGTGAGGTTTCCTCCATTTATCTCTGAAACCTGTTTTTAATTATACACTTTTTAAAATCTCATTTGAATGTTGCTAACATATTCCCAAGCTAATACTTTTACTAAGAAAATGTTGGTTAAATAATGCATTCATAAATATCAAATAAAAGTTAATTAATAAAATATTTATAGAGAGAAAAAGAAATTTATAGGTCACAAATTTTAGTATAAACTTAAAATATGTTTATATGACACGATTTTTATTCCAAAAGAGTAATATGTTAGCAATACAATGCTTGGATATTTTCATATGTTTTATCAGTTAAAAGAAGCTTTCAAAGATCATATATATATATATATATATATATATATATATTCTTTTATTGATACCATAAAGATTACATCTCATTATCTCATTTCTGAAAGTAAAGGTAGAAGGATATCCATGAGTTCAAAACCAGCTTGATATAGCTGATGAGGTATGGCAAACCAGGCCTACACACTAAGATCTTATCTTAAAACAAATATCAAATAAATATTATGAACAACCTCACTGAAATATAGCCCTGATTTA
Source organism: Grammomys surdaster (assembly GCF_004785775.1). Lineage (NCBI taxonomy): Eukaryota > Metazoa > Chordata > Mammalia > Rodentia > Muridae > Grammomys > Grammomys surdaster. The sequence continues at coordinate 1,699,256 of NW_021604565.1, read as the reverse complement.
TGTATATCAATTTTTAAGTAAAATCAAACTAAGGAATAGTTAAGGTATTTTGACCACTAAAAGTAAAATCATTTGGCAAGTAAACTTAATTTGTATGCATCGTATTATGTTTATGTTTAAAGATATCAAATTGAGGGAAGAGTGGCATTATGAATTGTAGCTAGATTTCAATGATATGGTATAAAATGAAATCAAACAAAAAATCATGAAAAAGAAAGATACTTTGTTTTTCATAGATATAGCTACAGATATAGACATAGACATAGATATAGACATAGATATAAATGATATAGACATAGATAGATAGATAGATAGATAGATAGATAGATGATAGATAGATAGATAGATAGATAGATAGATAGATAGATAGATAGATGTTACTTATTGGTAGTAAATTATATGTCAAGGAAACCATGAGATTAAAAAAACATAATGTTTACAGAAAAGTTGATATATTATAAAATAATTTCCCTTCTAAGAAGAAGCTAGCTTTCACCACAAATGCTATTAAGACACTAGGTGTTCTTTGTCTTTGAAGAATCATTGCACTGAAAATGATGAATCTTCACATTCTTCCTATACACTTATACTTAGAGTAGCATAATACTAATTTACTGTAATTGATTTCATAATTTTTCACACTTTTTTTTTCTGATTCTGGGTTCTATAGCTCTGATTTTCTCATGTATATTTCTTAGCTTTTTTTTGTTTTTGTTTTTGTTTTGTTTTTTTTCTTTTGTTTGTTTGGTTTTTTTTTTTGTTTTTTTTAATTTTTTTATTGGATGTTTTATTTACATTTCATATGTTGTCCCCTTACCCCATCCCCCACCCAGGAACCCCCAATCCCCTCACACCTCCTCCTTCTTCTTTGTGGATGTAACCTCTATCTACCCCCCCACTCCCACCTCCCCACCCTCAAAACTCCCACCCCCTGGGGCGTCCAGCCTTCATGAGGTCAAGGATCTCATCTTCCACCTGTGCCCAGCAGGGCCCTCCACTCTTATATATTCAGCTAAGGCCCTGGATCCCTCCATAAGTGCTCCCAGGCTGGTGGTTTAGCTTTTAAACTCTGTGGCAAAACAGAAATAATTTAAGAAGATTTATTTTAGTCATGATTTTAGGAGTTCAGTCAGTCAATACTTGAATGGTCCTATGGATTTGGAAGGGTATCATGGTGTGAATGAGAGCCAGGAAAGCATGTGTTGGAGGGGAATATCCAAAAGGCAGGAAGAATGATTGAGCACAAGAAGCTCAAGGTACCCAAGAGAGTCAGCTACCAAAAATCTACTTCTGACAACTAAAGTATTCCTCTTCCATTTTTACAGCTTTGTTGACATTCTTACTATAGGGTTCATTGTCACTATAGGGGTGCACTATCACTATATGGGGACACTGTCAGTATTAGGGGACAAGGTGTTTAAAATACATACTTGTGGAACATTACATACTCAAGCTACAATATGAGCAATTTTTTAAAAGAGTTATGAATCACTGAATTTCCAATGTGATACAGCCTTTTTCCTTGCATTCTCAGCATACAAGATTTTAACTTATCTGAATCAGAATGGCTAAAACAAAAACAGACAAAAAACAAACAAACAAACAACAAAAACAAACAAACAACATCCCCCAATAAAAACATTGGCATGGATTGGGGAAAAAGAAAAGGGAAAAAAGGAAATGCTTATGCACTGCTAGTTGTAGTCTGAAGCCTGATATATCCACTATCTTATCATGAAGTCAATCAAATCTACTTTATCTTTTGTGTTCAGCACAATTATCCTGACAAATTTAGATGTCAGAGAGAATAATTTGGTTAAATGCAGATAAAACAACTTCTATTTTATTTTTATCCCATAATTTGGCTGTAATAACTTTGACTATAAATACAAACTTTCATAATATTTAATATTAAACTTCTGGTTTTATTTTTCTCTTTTAGTTATTCAGCTCTGTCCTGTGCACAATCACACTGCCAAGGTTAATTTTAATCAGGGAAATTAGTTTCTGTGCTCTGTGGTTTTAAAATGGTTGTATAATTTGAGATCAGTATGTTGGTTATGCTATTATGAATAAGAAAATATTTATTACATCAGCCTTGAAAATGACACTATCTTAATCAGTTTTGGGGAAATTCTCTGGTTATTAACTACTTTCTTCTTATAATAGTCAGCTCTTCAGCCTTAGTCTATTCTTCCAGACTCCATTTTCTAAGCCTCCATTACTACCTCTGAATCTGTGGGAATCCTTCCTGCACAGCATCTCATTGCTAGTTTCTGCTCTTTACCTTTTTTAGGTTTTTTTTTTTTTTGGATATTTTTGTTATTTATATTTCAAATGTTATTCCCCTTTCCTGGTTTCCTGGGAAAAGGGATATATACATTATATAATATATATAATATATTATATATATAACATTGTATTAAAAGAAGGAATCATATTTATGATGCCTTGATTGTATTGCAAAGTACTAATGGTTTTTAAGTCATTGTAATGAGTTTTTAAATAATTCACAGTGGATTATTTTTTGTTTGTTTCAGAACATTTTATTTTTGTTTATCTAAAATAGAATCTGTGATTTAATGAATGACAAATTAATTTTGCCAGACATTCTATAAGTTGCATTCACTCAGAAAAGAATGCCAAATGATTATTTTATCAGTTAAAATGTCTCGGAAAAAAATAATCTGTATTATCCCACGGATTTAAGGGATAGCTGCTGACAGCAGCAACAGAACAAAAGTAAGTTCCTGTACTTTGAATTAAAATCTATTTTTGGAGACCCATTGTGCAGTATGAAATAAAGCTATCAATCCATCAGTTTATCCATATGTATTTTTTTCTTTCAGTCAGTATCAGAAGATAGAAATCCAAAGCTTTCCGCTAATGATTTCCTTAGTAAACCTTTGTCTACCTGCAGTGCTAATCTCCAGCTTTGAATTCAGGATGAGATCTACTTTGTTTGGGATTTGTTTCCATCAACATTTCCCCTCTTCTATTTTTATTTAAACAATGTGATGGGGAAATATAAGCCAGCCTGCTAGGACAGCACCTCATGCCTGCTTTCCTCTAGCAGCCTCTTTTATGTCACATTCTACAGCAGTATTGGTTTTTGTGGTTATTTTATTTTTTTTTGTCCTTGATTGGTGAGATTTCAAAACACTAAAATGAAATAAAGAATCTAAATCTTTCTCTGCGTGTTTTATTTTGTGAGTGACTAGATATCTACAGAGCAATATTCTAATACACATTTTCATGGTCTCATATATAACTCTTTTTTGTACATTGACTTCTATGGATCATTATAGAATCTTTAATTACATGTTTCAAACTTAAAAATATATTGCTTGATTAAATGTAGCAAATAATAATCCATTTGTTTAAAAATTAGAAATTTGAAATAATTTAATTTTGATTGATAAAACAGCACTGGCTGAAACTGTATCATTTTGCAACCTTAATCTATATTTATTAGGCTTGTATTTGGCCAAAATTTCAAAAGCAAATGAAATACGTGCTTCTCTTTTGTGGCTACCTAGAGTAGCCTCCACCTGCAATGTAAGTTAAAATTACTTAAGATACCTTGAAGATATTCTTACCCTTGTCACAGATGATTATGATTGATTTAAAACAAAATAAAAACAAAACAAACAAAACACATTTAAATTATTTGAATGATTGTCTTAGATCCATTATCTCATATTCTGAAACAGAGGGCTTGTGCATGAACTGGACAGTAAGGTAGTGTCTTTGAAATATGTGCACGTGAAAGTCAATAGGAATATGGATCATATATAGAAAGAAATCTAAGAAGATGTTGAACAAAATTACTTGTCGTCCATGTATCTAGCAAATAATGAAAATACACGGTAACTTAATGACATTAGCAAAAACAAGACTCACCATAACTCTAAGGCAGTGGCCTTTAATCCTTTCATTGTTGTAAATCTTTAAATATATATTGAAATCACTATTTACCTTATTTTAATTGGAAAGTGTCTTTGGAGATTTTAAGTCGGGCTATCTTAAAGTGGGGAGGCAGTGACATGAAGACTGTCCATAACAAAGGTGGCAGATGCCCACAGGGCTGCTTTTTTAATTAAGATGTCACAGAAGCAGCATCTCTGCCTGGAGGAAAGTCATGTGTTTGTTATATCTTAGAATGGCAGAAGCATCTAGATACCTTAGAATGAAGCAGCAGAAGAGTGACAGAGACAAACATAAAGGCAAATCTAAGTAGCATAGTGTGAGGAATGGGAGGGAGTGTGATGTGGCTTGGCAGCAGGCAATGGCCACAGCAGCATAGAAACACAGGCAGTGACTTGGAAAATGTGTGGCAGTGGCAGAATCAAGGGGGCATGGACCCAGGGCCAGAGAGCAAGGGGTGGGAAAATGCAGGAGAGGGGAACCAGACAGATTGCTGGTGAGAGAGTTGTAAAAGTTTTCCTTTTAAAGTACCAGTAAGTGGCCAATCAGTGTTATTGCATTGTGGGTAAAGTTGCCAAATTTAGCCTGTGAATTTGGAAGCCCTTTGGACTGGGAGACATCTAAGTAGGGAGCGTAGAAGTTTGGGCAATTGCATACCCTTGTGGTTGAGAGTAAAAGCTAGAGATCTCTCCATTCTGTGGCCCCAAGGATAAACTCGGCATTTAGAAATGACAGCTAGGCTTGATTACCAGGTCATCACAAGGTGAACTTGGAGGCTGAGCTCAGGGCCTGAGTGATGGCAGGAAAACAGTCCACCCAGGCCTGGGTTTCACAGGAGCAAGAAAAGGAACTAAATCAGAGAAGAAGGGAAGTTCTTACTCAAGGGAAAACGTCCCAGAATAAAGGGTTATTGAGAAGGTCAGTCATGAAGACTGTGAAAGCTTTGTCCTCTAGGACTCTAAGATGGCTGCTAGCTCAACAGCCCTCCCCTGAGATCAGAGGACATTTACACATTTATGCTAACCAATGTGAGAGGAAGTACATACACACACACACACACACACACACACAAAGACAGTCAGAGACAGACAAAGATGGAAGAGGAGGAGGAGGAGGAGGAGGAGGAGGAGGAGGAGGAGGAGGAGAGAGAGAGAGAGAGAGAGAGAGAGAGAGAGAGAGAGAGCCAGGAACAAATGTTGTGTATTATAAAAAAGAAAGAGCCAAGGATATATATTTTTAGAGCCAGGTATAGTGAGGTGGGAGTGGTGCCTCAGCAGGACAAGGCTGGGGTATCCCTTCTCCATATAATGGGTATAGTATGGAACAAGTTTTATTTAAGGCATAGAATTGGGAGTTGGGAAGGGATTATAGAGCCAGAGAGAGGGAGGGGGGAAGAGGAGAAGAGGAAAAGAGAGGAGAGGAGAAGAGGAGAAGAGGGGAGAGAAGAGGGGAGGGGATGGGAGGGGAAGGGAGGGGATGGGAGAGGAGAAGAGAAGAGAGATGAGAAGGGGAGGGGAGGGGGAGGGAGGGGAGGGGAGGGGAGAGGAGAGGAGAGGAGAGGAGAGGAGAGGAGAGGAGAGGAGAGG
>NW_021604565.1:1596593-1693733 GCF_004785775.1 Grammomys surdaster | reverse complement strand
AGGAGAGGAGAGGAGAGGAGAGGAGAGGAGAGGAGAGGAGAGGAGAGAAGAGAAGAGAAGAGAAGAGAAGAGAAGAGAAGAGAAGAGAAGAGAAGAGAAGAGGTGAGCAAGAAACACATGGAGAGAGAGGGAGGGGGAAGGGGAGAGAGGGGAAAAATGATCTAGGAGAGAATAGTGTCACAGTGAATAAGAATATAAAAGAGTGAGGAGGAGGAGGAAAGCAGCCCCTTTTATTTTAAGCCAGGCCTACCTGGATATTGCCAGGTAACTGTGGGGTGGAGCCTAGAAGGGAAGCTAACACTTCCTATTCTATGATATTTGGAATATGAATCACTTCAAAGAAAATTTGCATTGATTAAAATTAACCAAGTAAAAAGACTTAATCCGAGGCTCTTGCTCTAGGAAAGAAAGGCTGACCTTAAACTCTGGAGAAACATAAAAGGAACATGTCAGCATTGAGGTTAGATGGGGAGGTTGTCAGTGTGATGTGGTCTTCTCTGTGTGAATATTGCCCGATTACTTGGATTTTTGTGTTGGACTTTTGTGTTCCAGTAGAGACTGGAAGGTAGGGGTTCTGCCTTTCTGAGATCAAAATTTTAGTACTGTAGATACCAGGCCTTGAAATAGATTTCTCTGACACATTAGTAAAAGATGTATACACCAGTGAAGAAGACATAATGGAAGGATGTCTACGTTAAATGCTCTAATAAAAGAAAGGCAAATCCCCAGAGCCAGGAAGAACCTGTTATAACATTTAGCTGAGAATATATCATTCATAAAGTCAAATGATTAGCTGCCCAAGTATTAAGAACCTGCTGCAAAAATCATGCCCATGGTGCAGTCACTTAGGATGGAAAAAATTGTGTACTAGAGTTCAAAATTTGGCTTTACCTCTTACAATACAGAAGAATTTGAAAGAAAAATAATTGTTACAGTATTTCTTTCCAAGTAAAATCTTTGTTTTATTAAATAAAGCATCATATATGTTATCTTGATTATACACAGGCATAGAACCTGTACTGGCAGAGATTTAGTTCCTAGTACCCACATAGCAGCTCAAAAGTACCTGTAACTACTGGAACTATGTGTGAAGGGAAGGGGACCAGACAGTTTCTCTGACATCTGAAGGCTCCAATATCCACATGATTTAAATATATTCACACAGATTCCCATATATCCACACGGAAATAAATGAATAAGTAAATCTTAAAGATAAAACTGTAAATGTTGAAACACTTCATTTATACAGATATAAATATTACTGGATGAAGTTTCCTTTTCAATATTTGTATCATTGATGGAAAGGATTAAATGTGTCATCATTCATTGATGGACAGTTTTAGTAAACTTTGATTTAGAAAAGATCAGAATTGCATATCCAGGCAGGGATTGTGCTTGGAATGTTACTAATATGGCAAGGTACTAATATGAAATACACCATGTAATTTCTCTTTTGTAGAATGTAAAGAAACTTTTATACATAGATGTGATGGTGTTTTTTCCCTTACTAGTTTGAAAATATCTACAAATAGAGGAGGCTTTAATATCACAATGAGGTGAAAGGATTGTGAATCTGAGGTGCTCTCAGACTCAGATCTAACATCAACACATCCACGTAGCAACCAGAGAAGTGCCCACACTCCCAGCCTGCAGCTTAGTTTCTGATAGAGCAAGACCAGCTGCATTTCACGGGCCTCTACGATACAGGCTCCCTGTCAGGAGAGACGCATCCATATACTTCTGCTGTTTTCTTGGTTCTTTCATCTAATTGCTCATTACTCAGCCTCATAAACATTTCTCAAATACTTGCTCAATTCCTTGGTGCTGGACATGTTCCACTAACGATATTGAGGCTGTTTACAACATTTCCTGAAAAATACTGTATCAATATGTTTACACCAAGTGCTAGGGCCACATGCTTATACAAGCTTGTTCCCAATTACTATGAAGAATTAGCTTAGCTACCAGAAAGAAATAACATACAGTCTAAGGTGGTAGACCATGAAGCAAAAGAGCAACATGCTGTCCAATCAGAAAACACAGTGTAACTGTTTAGAGAATGTGATAAACTGTTGTAGACTTTTCTCCAAAGAAAATGCACATTCTGTTGCTTCTAAACTTGCCTTATGGAGAGATGCAATTTGACAAATACTAAAATTTCAAGGAAACCAAAAGAAAAATAACCAAAAGAACATGAACAAATAAATACATACACACACACACACATACACACAGACACACACACACACACACACACACATGCCCGCACCACACATATGAATAAAATCTCCTCTTATTTAAAAAGAGGTTTCTTGTAAAAATTTAGACACATATAAATAAGTAAAAGTACGACAGTTTGCCTAGATTACAATTATTATTGAGACTGTTGCCAAAGCAAACACATTATAACAAATAGAGGAAAGAGTTTTTTCCACAAGGTTAACGTATCTTATTATGAAATTTGTGTGCAACTGCTGGTTTATTTTGTCATTATTTTGCCTATTAAAATGATAGTGAGTCAGGCAGTGGTGTTGGATGCCTTTAATCTTAGCACTTTGGAGGCAGGGGCAGGTGAATATGCGAGAGTTTGAGGCCAACCTGATGTACAAATTGAATTTCATGACAATAGCTGGGGCTGTTTCATAGAAAAACCCTGTGTCAAAAAAAAAAAAAAGCGGAAGAGGAGGAGGAGGAGGAGGAGGAGGAGGCAGAGATGGGGTACATTCACATATAAATATATATGGCTCTCTCTGTGGTTAAGTCCACTCTTGTTCTAGACATCATTAAATACTTTTCTTCTTCAAGCCCCAAGGTGTGTGCGTCTTTGAAAGGAATATACTTCAAAGTAACAGTTAAATCTAGTTAAATCTGCTAAAAAAAAAGTTTAAGTGAATATTGGAACACATGAAAGCCAAGAGGCAGAGAAGCTGAGAAGAAACAACTGCCTCTTCCTGAAATTAAGTAAATAATTCAAGAGAAAATAACAAGGAAAAAAGAAGCATGTGAGATTTAATGAATATTACATTTAAATATGTCAATCCTCATATAAATTACAGGGAATCCTAGATAACTGATGTTCAGAAATTGCACAAAGGGAAGAAAAGTATGTTTAAGATATAAGCAAAATTATATTGCCTAGATCACACACTCATTTCAAACACCATTCTGTTATACAAGCTTTTGGGGCACACAATAAGATTTTGAAAATCTTAAAGTGACCATGCAGATGGACTGACTGGGACAAAAAGAGACCTAAAGGAATAGCCTCAGGAACAAAATAAGAAACATGTAGAAGAGAGGGACATAAATCATGCAATGTGGTAGCATGTGGCATACAGATGAGAGAAGTAAACAAACGGCAAGATGAACTGCAAATACTATGATGCAACAACTACAGCATCTAAGAGCAACCAATGCAATCTGTAGGAAGCCGAGGCTTGTGCTGGCAGAATCCGCCATTGCAAGATGGCGTTGGCATCCGGTGCTCCTACTAGTAAACAAGTAAACTGCGCATGTGCTATGGTAAAAGCGCGCCAAAGTCAAAGCCCATCCCAGGGCGTTTTGGCGGGCAACGAGTAAGCAGCCAATCAGAGGTGAACACACCACTCTAAGGGTATATAAGCAGTGCCTTTTCCGGGCCTGGGGTCTTCCTGCATTTTAATTTGGAATAAACGTTTGCTGCGGAAGGATCCTAGCGTGGTGCCGCATGTCTTCCTTGCTGGTGAGGTGGGCGCGCGTCACAAGTGGTGCCGGAAACCCGGGAAAATTCACCATCACCGGCACTGAGGAGACCCCCGTTTACGGGAAGGATTCAGAACCACAGGACAAGGTAAAGCTCTGAGAGACATGTTTGGCCTTGATATATTTCGTCTCCCTCCCCAGGCAGCACTCGTTCTCTTCCTTCTGGTTTTGCAGGATGAGAAAAGCCTCTCGAATGTAGTGGCGGGCCAGGGAGTGCTAGACGGATTACAGGCCAGCGGGTCAGAAACAGACCAGCATAAGCGCTTAGGAGCTCAGAAAGAAAAAAGAAAAAAAGGCATGTCTAAGAAAAAAAAACCCTTCCAAAGACACACATTCCGAGGAAGCGAAAGATGAGGGAAAGTACGCCCTGGGAGAGGAACATAGGAAAGGAGAAAAGGCCCCAGAAAAGAAACCTCTTTATCCAGTAAAGGAGCTAGAGGCCTCGGTGCTTGGTGGCTCTGAGACGGAGGAGCTAACTTCCTCTGAATGGGAGGATTTGGACGAAGAGACAGTCCGCTATGAGGAGGAAAGATGCCACCCAGATGAGCGGTTGCCACCGCGAAATTGAAAGCAAAGGAAAACGGGAGATAGGAGACGCATGGCCTCTCGGCCTGTAGCACCCTCCCAACCTAATGTTCCCGGCGCACTCCCGCCTTATGCGGACAACCGCTGCTCAGACTCCTTCCTTTCAGGGGAAGACAAGAGAAGAATGTTACAAGCCTTTCCAGTATTTGAGGACGCGGGGGGAGGCCGTGTCCACGCACCTGTAGAATATGCCTCTATCAAAGAACTTGCTGAATCGGTTAACAAATATGGAGTTAATGCTAATTTTACAGTTATGCAGCTTGAGAGATTTGCCACTATGGCAATGACTCCGAATGATTGGCAAAATACAGTAAAAATACAGTAAAAGCTGCTCTCCCTAATATGGGAGAGAGAGAGAAAAGGTTTTAGAAAAACAGTTGTCCTCTCTCTGAGCTGTGTCAACAAAAAAGAATGTAAAGGTTATTTCAGAGCTCATCTAGAAAAAGAAAGAAATTCGGGAGATGTCCTGAATTTCTCTTTATTTAGCTCTTAGATGTCCTTCTTTGTTGTCTGTCCTTGGTGCACCAATGTCCACGTGTGTCAATTGTTTGTTTTTTTGTTTCATTGTCTAAGTGTATGTTCTATGTTGCATGTTGAAAAGACAAAAATGGTTACATATCCAACTCTTGGGCTAGTTTAACTTTGTTTCAAAGACAGTCTTAATTTGCACAGCAGAGGCTGATAAGCTACCCTACACCTGTAGCTAAGAGTTGAGCTGAGCTGAAAAAGCCTTTCCAGGAATTGAGGTTGGCATAACCTGCTTTTAAAAGAGACCTTTTTAGGTTTTATAAGGAAGCTAAGAGTTGTTTTGTCCTAGAAAAATCTCTGTGACAAGGTGTTTTTCTCTTGAAATTACAGCTAAAAAAGCAACAGATTTTGTTTGATCTAAAAATAAGATATGTAGCCATTTCATTTTGTTTCTAATTGGTTTTAAAAGTATAAAAATGTTCTACATGTCTTGGTTATAGATTATTGGCTTAAATTATTGGGTGTGATTAGATATTTACAAATTTGGTAACAGAAAGTTGGCGTAAAACTAACTCAGTGTTATAGTCATTCAGAAACCAGAAACCAGTATCTCTTCAATGAGATAGTAAAAACTGCTTCATGCATTCATATGTAAGAATTGGCAGCAAAACTTTGTAACATAAAGGTAATCTACTTGGTGTTGATTTTAGAAAAAATAGATTGTTTACATTGCTTCTGGTTTTGCTTCTCAAAATTATGGTTATACGCTAATGTTATGAAAGAAATTTAAAAATTTAGTTAAACTCCCAGTATTCCATTGGCTACAGTTGACAGTTCTAATCTTGAGTTTGGGATTTTTTGATTCGCCCATGTTTATAGAAAGGAGACAGCAGGTAGAGTTAAATAAAAATATTTAAAACAAGTTGTGATACAGTGCTGGCCTGCTAGAGATTAAGAACATTTACATTTAAATTAAGACAATGCAGACTGGGATCTAAACATGCTTGTAGGAGAAGGTCAGTGTGATGTTAATCAGGTTGAACTGCCTACACAGCTCTCAGACCATACAAACAAAGACAGACTTAGATACATTCGTCTTTGCGATGAAATTGTGCCCTCATACAATCAGGATCTGGCCATAGTTTCGGCACCACTTGTGGCCCGCGTGTAATCGTCTCGCCAGCAAGAACGCACACGGGCACACACCAGGATCCTTCTGCAGCAAACGTTTATTCCAAAATGAAAATGGAGGAAGACCCCAGGCCTGGAAAAGGCACTGCTTATACACCCCTAGAGCGGTGTGTTCACCTCTGATTGGCTGCTTACTCGTTTCCCACCAAAATGCTGTGGGATGGGCTTTGTCTTTGGCGCGCCCCCACCATAGCACATGCGCGGTTCACCTGTTCACCTGGAGGAGCACCAGATGCCAGCGCCATCTTGCAATGGTGGATTCTGCCAGCACAAGCTGAGGCTTCCTACAGCAATCCTGCTAAACAACCATAATATTCCATTTTAAATCCACAAGAAACCCCAGAACATGTGACTGTCAAAAAGTCTTTACTCACACCGTGTATATAAAACTCTCTCAAAATGCCATTCTCTACTCCTCTCTGATTTCCATCCATGAAGACATAAAATGAGTCAGAAACAGTCCTTACCTTTATACTTCAAAACATACCCAGGCTCATCACCATTACCCAACTTACATTATTCCTAGAAATTAACTCTAGAGATAGAAGTTAGTGCCATTAACAAGACTTTCTTACTATTCTCAGTTGTGTGCATGGAAAGAACAGCTAGAAACCCCCACCAACTCATTATTTCTGAGGTGTTCTTTGAATCTACTTGTAGGATTTTGGTTCAACTCTAAATACATGTGTTCAGCATCTCATTCCTGCTAGGTTCTTTGAAAAGAATATTACAATGAAAGAGTGCATGCACAACTAAAGCCCTTTTCAAAGAGGGAGCCTCAATAGAGTAAATGCCCTCAGCACTTGGTGTTAGGCAAATCTTGTGGTACATTTTCTTGATTGCCGATAGATGTGGAGGGGCTCAGCATTCCTTTCTCTTTCCTTTATCCCTCCTGCCTCCTCTCTCCTTCTGCACCATCTCCATCTATCTGGCCCTGTCTTTATCACAACTGTGGGAGGTGCCACTTCTGGGCTAGTGATTCTGAGTGATGTAAAAAGTCATGTTGAGAAAACTTTGAGGGGCAAGCCAATGAGTGTCAATCCTCCATGGGTTCTGCTACTATTCTTGCCTCAAGTCTTTAGCCCTGATTTTGCTGAGTCATGTGCTACATGCTGTAAGATGAAAGGAATCTGTTCCTCTCCAGATTGCTTTTGATTATGGTGCTTATCACAACAGAAACTCTCAATGAGATATGCTTCTCTTGCCATTCTCTTCTCTTATGTGTTCCCTTTTCCTCTAGCATTCTTGTCATTTTTGTCTCCCTCTTCTCTCCTGTCTCCTCTTCTCATTTATTCTTGCCTCTCTTCCTTTTTCTACTGTTTTTTTTTCTCTCTGCTGTGTTTCTCTGGCCATCTTCTGTCTATGCTTGTCACTCTCATCTCCCATCCTCTTCCTCCCTCTCTGTTATCTGCCTCCTTATTCTTTCCTGTCTTCCTTGACTACCCTCTCCTTCCTTCTATGCTTTCCATGTTCAGTTCTCTTCCTGTAGCTACTTTCTCCCTCCTGCTATCCTACGGGTCTCCTCTGAATCACTCATTCCTCTTAGTGGTCCTCTTTTCCCTTCTCTCTTTTCTCTACCTCCTCCTGCCTTCATCCCATCTCCCTCTTTGCCCTCCTTCCACTGTGTGTCATTGTCTATCCCTTCTCCTCAATCAACAGTCTTCTTCTCTTACCTTCCCTCACTATTTTCTCTCACTCATTTTTATTTATACCTCCTCCCTATGACTTCACTTTCTCTTGTCTTTAACATTTTAATAATTTACCTGTTTCTCTTATTCTCTCCTCTCTTTCTTCTTCTCTCTTGATCCTTACGCCCTCTTTTCAACCCTTCATCTTCCCCTGACCCTTTTCTATACCTACCCTTCACTATTTACTTTCTAATTTCCTTTTTCCTGGCCCCCATTATTACCTCTTTGATCTCTTCTCTTCCTCCTGTCTCTGCTCCCCTGTCTATCTTCTCTTCATCTCTCTCTACTCATTTTATATTTCCATTAATTTAATCTTTCCCACTTTGCATCCTGACCACAGTCTCTCCTCCCTCCTTTCCTCTCAGTCTCTCCTACCCATCACCTCCACCTCTGTTTTCCCCAAGAAAAGGGTAGGCCTTCCAGGGATATTCACTAAATGCTGCATATAAAGTTGCAGTAAGGTTAAGCACCTCCCCTCATATGTAGGCTGGATGAGGAAATCCAGTAGGAGGGCACAGGTTCCAAAAGCAGGCAAATGTGTCAGAAACAGCCCCCAATCCCTCTGTTAGAAGTCCCACAAAATCACCAAGCTACACAACTATAGCATCAGAGAAGCTCCATCCAGAAACTGATAGAAACAGATGGAGAGACCCACAGCCAAACATAAAGAGAAACTCAGTGAATTCTGCTGATGAATGAGAGGAAGGATTATATGAGCGGAAAGAATCAGGAATAGCACAAGAAAATCCACAGAAAGACTCCTAGGGGCTCCATAAAACTGAACCAACATATAGGGAGCCTGTGGAGGGTCTAACCTAGGCTCTCCTACTCTTTAACCCTTTCCTCTTTATCTTTTCTGTCTCCATTTTTTTGCTTTTCATTTTCCCCTTTACTGCCCTCTCTTCTTTCTCTTCGTCTCTTGTTGTTTTACTTAGCACTGTGTTTCCCGTCTATCCCCATCTCTTCTGTCTTTTTACTTTACTTCTACTTCCATCTCACCCCTCATTATCTTGCATATTTCTCTTCTTTTCTCCTCTACCTTGCACTTTCTCCTCTAACTCCTCTTCTTTTCCTCATAGTTCCTTCTCCTCTTTTACTTTACCTACCTCCTATATCTCCTTTTACCTACCCTGTTTCCTCTCCACGCTAACTCTGTTTTCTATTTGCCCTCTCACTTATTTGACCCTTCTTTTTCTCCATCTGTTTTCCTTCATCTCCCCTCCATCTTTCATCTCATCTCTCTCTGTGTACCATCTCTCCATTCTCAATTCCTTCCCTATTCTCTAGCATCTCTTCATACTACAAATGGTTCCTCTTCCTTCTTTTCCCTCTCATTTCCTCTCTTCTCCCCACTACTATTTTCCTATCTCCCGTATCTCAATTCTCAAATTTCCTACTTTTCTCTCTCATCTTTACTCTCTTTTGAACCTCATGTCTAGCCCTTCATCTGGCTCCATTCTCTACCCCTCTAGCTTTCTACACATGAGAAGAACCTAAACATTATGCATCTTATTTACCTCTAAAATACTGCTACTATTTACTACTATCTCATTTATTTTTCTGTTCATGAAGTTCTTATGTTCAGTTTCTAAATTTCTCTGTGCTAGTTACTGCTCCCCACAACCAATGAAAGTCTATTAAAGTATTCAAGGAAGACAGGAGTTGATCTTCTCAAATTGTGGGACTGTCATTCTTAGTCAGCTCTCTGTATATCTAAATATCTCCTAATTGGTAGGTTCTTTGATGATAGAAGTATTCACGTCTAGTGGATGCTGAACTTAATGATTTTTTTCTGTTTTTGACTAGATCTCTCTTGTTTGAATTCTTTACATAAGAAGAATAAAGTAAAATCTTTGGACAGTATCCATTCATTCAGCATTTTCCATTTCTACATTTTATGTTTTACAGACAATAGTATGTTTAATCATACAACACATTGATCTACATAGAATTATAAAAGTGTGATTTAAGTATTCATACCTTGATGACAACAAAACAAAAACAGCATAAAGTAAACTCATGTGAGAAGACGATGGGATGTTGTGTCAGAAATGGTGTATGGAAATTGACATGCAAATAATAAGGAAAGCAGAAGTCACATTGAGAAATACTAGATGTTAAGAAAGGATTTCCAGACAAAGTTCAACATTATAAATAGAAATATTATATTAAAATGTCTGAAAGAAGTTACGAGTATAGTTAGTATTAAGATACAAAGAATGATTCACTGATTGGTAGAACTGGTTGGAATTTGGACTGAAAAAATTGATCAAAGGCCTAAGTGAAACCTCATAATAAAACTTGTGGGTTTCTCTGAACAAGAATGGGTGCTCTGCATGGACATCTTCAGAAGTATTTTTCTAATAAAAGAAGTATGAAAATAAAATTTATATGTAACTTTAAACTGTACATACATTGGCAGAGTACTTAACTGGCATGCTGAAAAAACTAGATTTAATCCACAGCACTATATGAACTAGGCATGGCAGCTGCAAGTGCCTGTAATTGTGACACAATTCCGATAGAGGCAATAGTATCGGAACTTAGAGGTCAATCTTGATCACACAAAATCTAAGGTCAATCTGCGCTAAAGGACACTCTATCTCAGTGATTTCTGTACTAAGATGAAGAGATAAATAATATCCCCAGCTCTGACATAGTGCACTTCCCTAAGGGAAGTGGAGCCAGTAAAATTGTAGATTTGAAAAGGATGCAATAAAAAGCTGCCCAAGAGGTGATTCAGAGGGGACATACAGAGGAACACAGTCATCACACAGTGTACAAGAAGGAGAAAAATGCTGTAAGAGAAATAGCTATAGGCAATAAAAGCCCTATTTAGGCTCTTAGGTGGTAGAATCTACAGTTTAAAATGAATTATTTTGAGAGGTATTTCAGTGAGTTCTTTTAGGACTGTTTAGTTTGACAGGTGAGGCTTAAGGAATTCTTCCAAACAAATGCCAATTCATATTATGAACATGAAGACCCAGAATATATTTGAAGATGTGTATGAGAGTTTGATATGAGTACTATAAATAACAGCGAAATCAGGGTTAGGGCCAAATAAAATTGTGTTTTCTTAAGATATAAATTACTCAATTACTCATTACTCAATAGGCTATGATAAAATTTTTTATAGCAACAAAACCAACACTCTCCTCTTCATTGGTGCCCACACTTACAGAAATTCTGTATGTCGATCTCTAGTGAAGTTCAATGATAAGTACAGAAAAATAAATTAGATGATGAACTCAATGTGCATACAATTATAATTTGATAAGCAATGCTTATATTCTGTGTAAAGCAGCTATCCTATTTCTGTGTGTTCATTATTAACTCAAAGGGTTCATTCACTTTGTTCATAGTAGGTAATTTGCAGCTGAAATGGCTTTACTTAGCAAGTGGCTTGCTGAAGAGAGGATCCCCACTTGAAAGACACTTCTAACCTGCAAACTCAGGACTGAAACCTCAAAATACAAGATTACATCTTGTTGTGGAGAATAGAAAATATTCTGTGGAGCAGCACACAAACATACAATTAGAAAAATGGATGACTTCAAATACTATGCAAAATATTCTCAGTAGGAGTTCTTTACCGAGTGGCATGAAGAAGGGAAGTTTTATAAAATTTTACTAGAAAATAACTTCAGAGCTATGTTTTAAATTCAAGTTTAAGTAACAATTTTAGATTTGAAAGAGAACTACCATAAGTGTAGTTTTCAACGTTCATTGACAAATTTGGTATATAATACAGGCTTATTGGAGCAATGTAATAAGATATTTATTTCTATAGTCATTGGTTCATTAGATAAAATACAAGTACTTGTTTTTTAACATGATGCGTAATTTTGAATTTTAAAAATAAATATTTTAAGTAACATGCTTAAAAATTACCATTACCATAAGCACAAAAAGATTAGACTGTGGACTATTATCAAAGGTACTTTGTTGCTGGGTTGTTGAGAATGTCAAATTCTATCAGTAGTTGATAAATTCATGTTTTGTCCCATAACCAGGCTTAGTTTCAATATCATCTCATTATATTTTATGTTTTCACTTATTTCTTGTATTGGAAGATAGTGAGAGTATTAATATTATATTTTGGCATGGAAAAGTCTTCTTGGGTTTTTTGTTTGTTTGGTTGGTTGGTTGGTTTTTTGTTTTGTAGATTTCATTAAATAATGAATAATTTATACAAGAATGGAAGGAGAATACAAGGTATTAAGAAGAAAATTTAAATATCAAATGAGTTCTTTAATTTCTTGTGTCTCTTGAGAACAGGTTACAGTACACTGTCCTCTCATGGTCACCATAAGCAAAACCCAGTTCAAAGTTAGTCAGTGCCTCATGTTTTTATCAGGGAAAAGTGATAACATGATTAACACCTGGAATAAAATTTCAAATAGTTTTTATGTCAAATAAAGGTAAATAATAATGTCTTTAATCTCTCTTATTAAATTTAGTGGTTCATCTTTACAACTTGCTTTACATCTTCTACTTTATTTGTATTTGAATTTTAAATCATATTTTATACTAGTTACCAGTGAGTATATCTATAAATTCAGGGTAAATGCTGGACAATATTTTTGGTTTATGTGAATTTCCCCAAGCCTCTCAAAATTTAATAAGCTAAATCCACTCTTTTTAACCTTGAGATGACTGTGAAAGAGCTCTAACTAGGTGCCTAAACTAGGGATGAGCCTCTTTCAATGATTTTTGACATGCATTCGCCTTTCCCGCCTCTTGCTGGCCCTGCCAGTGAATGAATGCCCACTCTGCTAAGGTTAGATATTTTGGCTATTTGCTTCAAGAAACCTAGGGGTGTGAATATGTCTCTGTCATACAAATTTTATTGGGTTAGTCTATTTTTTGTGTTTTAATAAGACTACGAAATGTTCTCAATCACGGTTATGCTAGCTGACATCTATGCAAAGAGCACACAGAATTCTCTATGGCACATTTCCATTTAAAATGCAAGCATTTAAAATATACACACACACACATACACACACTCACATACACACACTCATACCCATAATTTCTTAGCATATTTCTTAGGCATCCAGCAAGAAGAAATAGCTATTTTTCATGACATACACAGAGTTGTGTTAAATACCAATTTCAATAATTATACAAATAACCTTATGCCAAACTCTTAAGCAAAAATATCTTTATCATTTTTAGAGGGGGTTCAAGCCATTTAAAATTAATCTAACTTCATTTCCATGTGGGAGCTTGAAACATTTTAAGATGCACAGATTGTTCCTTGCTATGAAATTCTGCATTAAACAATCTATTCATGGGACATTGACAATGTTTGGTTGTTTTTTAAAGATAGAGTCACTTTATAGCCCAAGATGGACTGGAACTCATAACAGTCCTCCTGTCTTTGCCTTCTGGTGCAGGGATTACACCTCAAGCACTGTGCAGCTTTCCCTTGTTTAAGAAAAAACTAAGAGTAAATGGTGATATTTTATTTTATTATTTTTTCAGTAGTTTTATAACATGAACAAAAATAAGAGAATTATATGAGATGTAACAAGTATGTCACATGCATGTAAACCATCATCCCATTTGGCAATTTACTGCCCAGGAAATCAACTTCATCACAAGAAGAACCATTTACTCCCTACTCTGCTACTCAAAGCCCCTTGAAATCAGTGATAGACTGTCAGATATTAAATAGTTCCCTTTTCAATACATTTGATATCTATGGGATTGTGCAACACATGCTCATTGACACTATACTTGTTTAAAGCACTCTAAGGTTTTCAAAATTCACCCTTGTTTGAGGACTTCTCATTATTTCTGTTTGCATACTATTTCACAGTTGTCACCAGACAGGCAGTTGTGCTATTTAAGTTATTGTTTTCAGATATATAGCCACATATCTGTATATGCTTTGCCCTTTTCCTTCTCCTGATTACTTAGACAGTGTTGTCATCAACTTCCTATGCTGAATATTCTGAATGAGTAAATGTCACTTTAAATTCCTTGAAGTAAAGTCTAAATATTAATTTTCCTCTAATAAAGGCATAAGGAACAAGGTCCACTCATGACACCAACACAGTCATGTTAGTGGTTTTCCTGTCATTGTATTCTAAGTCAGTGAGTGGCTCTCATTTTCTAATGAGAATGAGGGCAATGCCACTGGAAAATATGACTCAGGAGCCCTGTTTTCTTTTATTATTGGTATTTTTTTCTTCTAAAGAATCAAGTAATCTAGAACTGGAGAGATGTCTCCATGTTAAGAGCACTGGCTGCTCTTCTATAGCATCCAGATTAGATTCTAGCTACTCTTCTATAGCATCCAGATTAGATTCTAGCACTCACGAAAATGGTGGCTCATGAAAATCTCTAACTCTGATTCTAGTATATCTGTTACCTTCTAGACTCAAGGAGCACAGTACATGTATGTATATGCGGACAAAACACCAAAACACTAAAAAATCATACAATTCAGTAAGTGAAAAACAAGCTTTTCATTTTCATATTGAAAATTATCTTCTTTGTTGCCCAGAAAGTTTCAGTTGTTGATGAGATTCAATGTGTTCTAGAATGATACTCAGAGTAAATATACATTTATGCATTTTCTAATTTATAGTATTTTAAGTATCTATAAAAATTTGATACTAACAAATGTTATCAATTTACTTCCAATTGCTTTTCATTAACAGTTGGTATTTTAGTAAATTATAAATTAAAGGAATATTATGTGGTTTAAAAGAAAAATATTAAGAATGAGATAATTATATATAAAATAGAAAATATATCAAGAATTTTCTCTGAATAAAGTCAGTATAAATATTATTGTTACATTGAATATAAATATAAAATGTAAATATACATTTAATATCATATAAAAAGATGAATTGTAATAAAAAATATTGTTTAATTTTATAGATAAGTAGTAGTGTTTCTTTACAAGAAGTCAAATTAAAAAACTTAGAAAAGTGTATTTATTTCTAATTAATTAAACTGGTTTATGAGAGTAAAAAATAATGTGCATATAGTAACAACATTTAATGTTTTGGTGAAAAGATTTATCACCTGATGGGTAGCTATTTGGTTAAATACAATTACAAATGTAAAAGAGAAGGTGAAATAGTATGTGAGAACACAGAGTGGTAGAATCCATGAAAGGTGACTATTATATTAAGGTATGAAGCATAGATCCAGGGATGTCCCTATGGAGCATCATTTAATTAGTACAGTTTCACCAGCTGTTTCTGTAAAGAGTCTCCTCTCTCATTTCGCTCCTTTCCCCATTTCCATATATTTTCCTTGATCCTCACTGCCTTCTCTCTCTTCTCCTCTTTCCTACCTCTCTTGTTTACCCATCATTTCTATTCCTTGTTATTCCTTGATTCTCTCATCTTTCCTACTTTGTCTTTGCTTTATCCTCCCTCTCTTTCTCCTCTTTTCAACTATCTGTTCTATCTACCCCATTTCTCACCGGCAGTTCCAATGGCTCTCATTCCTCCCTTCTTACCCCTCTTTCTCTTCTCTACGATCGATCCCCAACCTCCCACCTTTCTAATATCTCTATATCTCCTGCTTTTTCCTTCTATGTGACCACCCCCATTGGCCTCCAACTCCTCCCTGTTGTCTTCCTCATCTACACTCTGGAACTTTCTACTTTACTCTCTCTCTCCTCTGCCTCATCCTTGTCTCCTATCTTTCTGCTGTGTTTCTAGTCTCTCAACAACTCTTTTCTCTCTCCTCATTTACTGTTAAACTATTTCTTTTTTTTTGTTCTATTTGCCACCTCTACTCTTCCCCCCCCACCTTCCTCCTATCCCCTTCAGTCTCCACATTGTCCAACCTGCAAGCCACTTTGCACCTTTTTCCTGCTCCTATTACATGACCCTTTTCAGCTTTTGTCTCTTCGTTGTTGAGTCTTCCTTATCTGGTTTCCTCTTCTTCTCTTTTCTTGTCTTCCTCTTTTCTCCTTCTTCATCACTCAGTTCTCTCACATTCTTTAGCTTCTTACTTCTTCTCACCCTCTCTTACCCCTTGTTTTTCCTCTCTCCTCTCTTCTATCTACCCGTTGCTCTATCTACTCCCTATTCCTGTTGCCTTCCTTCTCTCTTCTCCATTTTTCTGTTCTCCTAGCCCTGTCATCTCCTCTCCTTTTTATTACTCCTCATTGCAATGCCTTTGCTCTCAACAATTTCCACCACTACACTTGCTCTCCTTCCTCCATTCCCTTCTTCTCTCAGGCATTTCTCGTGCTCTTCCCAACTCATTCCCATTTTTCCTCTCTGCTCTCACCTATTGCTCTCTCCCCCTTAACACTCTTCCCCCTTTCCACATATTCCCTCCTATTCTCCCTATGCTGCCACACTTCTTCCCTTTCTCCTGTATACTTTCTCTTTCTTTACTTTCTTCCTCTCTTTTCTGTCTCTCCCCTCATCTTTCTTCTCTCTCTGCTCTTCATCATTTTCCCACTCTCCTTGGCTTTCCTCTTCTCTCTCTTCTCCTTTTCTTATATCCTCTCTCACATCTCTCCCCTTCCCCATGCCATGTCTTTTCTCCTGTCTCCTCTCTCTCAAAAAAAAAAACCTGAGATAATTATTGAAAACAAAATATAACTGTAATTTTCCATTAATTGTTACACTTAGGAGTATGAAAAGTTTATGAATAAAATATAATTAATTACACTGATAACTGTGATTTCTTCATAGACAGTCAAGTGGCCATTTTTTAAAAGTTTAATTATTTTAGTTTAATATTTTATATCTACTTGCCCTAACTTAAAACATTATAGGAATAGCATTTTATCATTACTGTCATTAATATGTACCTTATTAAAATTATATTAAAACTCTGCACCAAGCCTAGCCTATTTGGTTAATTCCATGTCAGAGAGACCTTCCTGTTTACCCCCAAGACATTCCTCTGAACATCACCAATACATGTCTACCTAGCACCTTGCTGTCTTTCAGAGTGAGACAGAGATACAGTGACAGAAATAAAGAGACACAGAAAGAGAGTCAAAGACAGACTGAGAATATTAAAATGTAAATAGTATTCAGGATTCTAAATCAGATTTATTTTCTTCTATCAAGAAGTATTTTGGTGGGGCTTTAGAGAATTATTTAAGTCTGGAAAGCTTGCTACTAAATACAATATAGTTCCATACACTTGGATATTAAAACTGTCCACATTTTCATCATCTTATTATTGAAGTATATGTTGACTTCAAGGTAAGAGTAGAACAATGGGTGTGATTTCATAAATATCTCTGTCATTTTAACATTTCTGAGTCTAGTTTGTCATTTACTGTGTAATACTTCGACCAATGATAAAAGGCAATGATTATCTCTTCTTAATTTCTTATTCAGATAATACTTATTTAAGAAATAGCACACTGTATTCATTAGAGAAATACTTAAGAATAGTATTATTTTGTTTTACTTGCATGACAAAGCCCAATACTAGAAGTAAAGAGAGGAATATTCCCTATAGACAGAGAATTACTTTCCTTCCAAAACACTACAAATTTCGCATGCCATTTAATCTTATTCAACAATATCAACATCACAACCTTTAGCAGCACAAATGTATCTCCACAGGGGGACAAGCTATGTTGTTTCCCATGAATGCTCAGAGGTGTCATTTATGGTCAATCCTAAGGAATAGGTTGGTGACAGAAATATGTATAACAACTGCTCGAGGGCAACCACTCAGTGTCATTTGTCAGTTTAGACCTTTCAGGCCAGTGTGTAATGATGACAGATCAGCTTCAGGTGTTCTACATCAAGGAATTAAGGAAACAGTCCACACTGACAAGCATTGGTGATAAACAATGTCTGCTAAAAGGAAGAGCATACCTCTCCATACCCCCCTAGTCAGGTACAGCGAACAACAACCTCTCACATTCGAGGATCTGAGAAGAAATTTGGCTTTTTGCCTCTGCTTCCATTTTTCCACTAGAGAGGAAAGATTTTAAATTAGTTTTGTAGATTAAATGTCATGTTGAATGAATTTGTTTGTGTGTATGCCCTCAAAGGGATTCAAATAAGGAATAGGAAGTGGAAATAATACGTAAATAACATGAAGAATCCAATTTCCATCTGATAGCTAAAGATGCATACATCTACTTTTAACCAGCTACTAGAAATAAAATAATCAGCATTTTCATAGAGTACTTTGGTGTCATAGATGAGTTATAGATTAGGAATAGGTCTCATTTAAGCCATGTTTTGCTTCTAAAGTGATACATGTTAAATTTTAAAATATTGTAGTATTCAGAATTAATCATCATCTTATGAGGAATCTAATATGGAATCCATACACTGTGATCATACATTTCAGGAAAATAGAGAAACATCTGTCAAAATCTTATCAATTTAAAAAATGTAATTTTTTTATATTTATAATTATGATAATCAAAAAATTACATTTGATGCCAATAAATAAATAGGTAATAAAACAAACTGCATTGTACCACTCCCTCCATAAGACAAAACCATAACAGGTTATATAACTAAAGGACCCATTTTTCTCCAGGAACCTGGAAGGTCTTTGTACCATCTAGACTCTTTAGTTTCTCTTTTCAGTGTCTTAGACCCATCATTACAGAGATCTTTAACCAACTTGGTTAGGTTTTTTTCTATGTAGGATTTTTGTTTTTTAAT
Source organism: Grammomys surdaster (assembly GCF_004785775.1). NCBI lineage: Eukaryota > Metazoa > Chordata > Mammalia > Rodentia > Muridae > Grammomys > Grammomys surdaster. Next base: position 1,675,420 of record NW_021604565.1, on the reverse strand, counting down.
GTGTTTGTTTATTGCTGTTCTTTAGTTCTTGTTTAGATGCTTTTAGTGAGTTTTGGCCTGTAGTTCCCTGACTCCCCCAGCAAGTTATAATCTAGAACCTTTTGAGTTACGGATGAAACTTTTTATAGACAGAGCTTCTAGTAGTTCACATTCTGAAGGAATGTGGGTGAGTTTCCATGTGACACATTCTTATGTGCCAGCACATCACTGGCTTTCATGCCACAGTACTTTGTGTAACTTGGCTGGCAAGGTAGGCCGAGATGAGTTTTTTGCAGGCCGGAAGTGTGGTGTTCAAATTTCATTTCACATTTCACACTCAGGCTTAGCCTATTTTGATGTGATGTATGTGCTTTCTCTCACCAACTCATTTCTTGCTGAGTTTTCAGACGCCACACCTGTGTGACAGCCACTGGTAGAGACAATTGACACTGATCCACATGGAAAAGTGAGCATAGCACCAGTAATGGTGGCTACTGTGAGTCCTATATGATAGATGTTCACTTGCAGTGATGTGTCTGCAGGTAATTCACTGGCAGAGACACATAGGGGTAATCTGTTCTGTGATACTGGTTACTGTGAGCAATAAAGTTGGCTTCATCAACAAGCACCCAGAACTATTGCTGGCAGGAGTTCCCTGCTATCAAAGCAAAGTTGGTTAGTCCTTGGATCAGGGATTCAGGAAGAAAAGATTGGTGCTTGATACACAATCCCTAGACTTCTTTCTTTCCTTCACTGCATTCATCCCATCAACACTATGCTTTATTTATTTCAAAGTGTGACATTTGAAATACAAAATGAGATTGTTTCATATTGGATGTTTTGTATTATTTTCTGTTCTTTATTTTCTCAAAAGGTTGTGGGTTTGTGGGTCAGATGCCTAGTGTGAAAAATATGTTATAGGATACTAGTAGGGAAGACGAGCTCATGACTGTCAGTGGCACCACTGTCAGGAGTTGTAGCAATGAACTGTGAACTTGGAAGGGGATTTGAAATCAAAATGTACAACACCTCCTGATTATGTGAAGAGAGAGGTTTTGTACTGTCTTTGTTTGTTTGTCCATCTGTTTTGTTTTTATTTGTCAGCAAATTAGATACTAAATAAAAACTTATAAGAAATAAAAATATTTAGCCTCTAATCTACAAACGAATGCTTGACTCCTAATTCAGATTTCTAATCTCAATGACTCAGAAGGCAAAGGCATGAAGAGTACAGGAGCCAAGACCTGCCTAGGACAAGCAATGAGTCTAAGGGCAGCATGGGTGAGTATGTGGGACATTGTGTCAAGATAAAAAATGAACAAGAAGCTGTATGGTAGAACAGTGGAATGCATAGGGTATTTATCTAACATTTGTGTAACATAGTCTCCAACCTGGTACAAAAGAGGGAGTAAGGGAAGGGGAAAAGGGAAGGCAAGAAAAAATTATTCAAATGGAGCCAGAATCTAGCTTCCCTACTTAAATGGCAAACAGATCACTGTGAGCTGACGTAGCCGGTGAAATTTAAAGACAAAAATAAAATTCACATATATAGATCTTAACTATCAACAGAACCAGAAAATGGCTGAAAAAATTACTTGGAAGCACAAATTGCCCCAAATTGAATGCATAATCACCAAGGCATGGCCCTATAGTCATGTTTCTGTGAACTAAGTTCGGGTAGCACAGGAAGATATCTCTGTCATGCTCTGTTTGGGTTTTTCCAAAATGCACTGATGAGACATAGCAGGTGTTCAGTGTATGTTCTTTAGATTGAAATTCCAAAATAGAAAAACAAGGACAGAATTATATAAAAGAAAACATTTGCAATATGATAAGTTGCAATATTGGTTAAACTTCACAGAAATTCTAACATACTGAGGCACTGTGCCCTCTTTTTTTGAATACTTCCACACCTTTGATGGTTAGTATGACTCCCAATCTTCAGTTAAACATAGACATCCTAAAACATTTTCTCAAAAAATTCTCAATGCTACTCACATGTACATTTTTTGCACAACTTCTGTCCAGGGTATCATTTTAAAGATGGACATTTAGCCAACAGGTGTAGTAATTGGAGATAAGCACTCTCATTAGGTTATGTAAAAGACACTGAATGAAAAAAAAGGGCTAACTGGAAGGTGAACATTGTGTTGTTCGATGTTGCCAGCAGCACTACTCATAGTTTTAACTCAATGACAGCAAAGCTCATGCCTGTTTATTTCACTGCCCTATAACCACACCAAAGGGACTTGTCTGATACAAACTAGTCAAATAATATTTCCCAAATGAATTGGAAAATTGATCCTGATCCCAGTTGTACCATACTCTAAAAAGTAAGAATTCTTAACCTAAGAATCATTATGATTAGAAACAACACAGGAATGAATACTGATACCTATAAGATATAAACTGAATAGTTACTGTAAACAGCAAGCTTGTCAAGCATACATAGTGGATGATTCATTATGCTCATCTGTTACTTTCACACTGATTCTGCTCCCATGGGCTAACTATGGTTGACACACTAACTATCTAGAAGCACAACTTTATTTGATGTCTTATCTGTGCAAGAATTATCTAATAGCATATGCTAGAAAAATTGTAAGATATGCTTGTAAGATGAGATGAATTGGTACAGTAGCATGAACTAGATTTACTGTTTATGTCCATAGTGAGTAAAGACCATTTAAGCACAAATTGTTCGGCCCCATTTTGACCCTGGTTTTGGCCTTGAGGACAAACCCAAGCCTGACTCGAGTTTCTTTGGCCTTGTGGGAGAGCCTAAGCCTGGCTGAAGTTTTGAGACCTGTCTCAGTTACTTCCGTATTGGGCTGACTCAGCAAGACTTGTTTGGCCTGCCATTGCTAATGTAAAGCTTTGCCGTTGTCCCTGTCAGTCACCCTATATCCTCTGTCACCCTTCCCTGCCTCCTACATCATCTTAACCCACAAAATTACCCCTCTCTTTGTTCCAAATTTACATAATCGAGAAGCTGATTCAATAAAATTGAGTTCCTGCTTCAACAAGACTCCTGGTTCAGTGTGTTCTTTTTGAGTTGTGGACACTCGCCATCCCACTCAGCCCTGGAGCAATCTAGCAGGACTGGGACCTTTCCTCTTGCCTGGACCTGCCAACAAGGAGCAGGCATACAATCAAGTCAAAAAATGTCTTCTCTGAAGAAAAATGACAAATCAGTTAGCTTTACACAGTAAAGGAGCCTGGACTCCATTACCCAAGCATCTACATCACACATAATTAAACTGTTCCTGTCGGCTGAAAGCATGTGACTTTCTAACCCTTCTCAAAGGTTTCTGGGTCTGTTTTTCTATAGAAAATAAAAAAGAATGAACTATTGATTAAAAAATATAAGTAAAAGTAAGAAACAAAATATGAATAATCTAACATTACACAAGAGTCTGTAAATATTGAGTAATTTATAGCAAAAGATACTGAAAATTCAGAAGTTCATCTGTCAAACTTAATAATAAAAGAAAGGCTCATTGCAACTTGAATGGACATAAATCGATGTGGGATTAACCATGACAAAGACGAATGAGAGAAGAATTTTTAAAAAGTGATAAAGTTGAGACTGAACCAGTACGACTGAAGACTGATATCTAAATAGAAGCGTAGTAAAAACTCCAGCTGTTTTTATTGAATAAAAGCTCACTTGGATGTGAAATGAAAAGAGAACACGTTAGTTGTAATTCTTAGTGTTAATTGTCAATGTGATCCAGTCTAGAATCACCTGGGAAGAAAGTCTCAAAGAGGGATTTTCTATAGAGATTACCTTTAATTAGTTCATTGATATGGGAGGATCTGACCATTGTAAATAGCTTAAATCTCTGGTTAGGAGGTCCTGAACTGTTCAATAGTAGAGAAGGCAAGCTAAGCACTCAAATGTGGATTCCTTCTGGCTCTATTTGGACTGTGGAAACAATGTGATTCGCTGCTTCAGGTTTCTGACTCTATGACTTGCCGCCAGTGAATAGTGAAATTGTGAGCCAAATATTCTGTGTCTCCCTTAGGTAGTCTTTCCAATATGTTTTATCAAAGCAACAGGAAAAAAATCAAGACACTAATCAAAGATAAAAACCCTATTTGCATAACAATATATTATGATTCCTGTAATATTCCTCATTTAATAAATTTCTTATCAGAAAATAAAAATTTAAGGATTTTAATCTTAACCTTTTATGCAAATATTTAATAATAAATATCTAATATTGACTAGTCTAAATAATAATTCTCATAAGTTTATACTAACTGAATGGAATTTTCAGTTTTTCATAGATTTAACAAAACTACATTGAATATACTCTTTACAATAAATGTAGAAAAATTTGCAGTTTCAAATAAGAAAATTTTAAGATACGCAATTAACTTACATATGCAAGAAGCCTTTAGATTATCATCTGTAATTTCTTTTTAGAGTTATTCTGCCATATATTGATTAATTTATAAATATATAATAATAAAATTGATATTTAGAAATAAGATGTAGACTTAGTAACCCATTAGTCTAACATTATAAATTCAACCTGCTTCTCAGAAAAAGTATAAAATATTATGGCTGCCCCCATTTCTTGCTATAGATCTCATAACTATTTTGGGATATGGTCCTATTTCAGTCAGATTTAAACTCATTACTACATGCACTTGGTGAAAGAGGAATTATCTGTCATCTTATATTTGACAGGATATTCTCCTGGGCTGTGTATTTTAGGTTCAAATATAGATTCTGCCTCCTTCTGTCATTGTGAGTCTTGTCTAGATGGAATGAGTAACTAAGTAGAGAATATTGTTCTTGCTAAATGCTATATTCATAATTACTGCTGATCTAAAATAGTCAATAATATACTCTTTTATTTCTACCCTTTTAAAATTTCATTTTACTACTATCTATTATCTCATCCTTAATTTGTGACCAAATCTTACATATGGTACAGTTATAGTTTAGGGAATGTGATATATAAATCCCACATTATCATAAGCACTGGGCGTGAGTGCTGGGGCAGCTGTGTTTTCAAAATTTCTATTATGGGTTCTGGTATTTTTAAAAGAGCTACTATTTTTTACTGTGTCTTATGGAAAAATTCAAATCACAATCTAAATGGTGAAATCCTTCCAAGCTACAAGGATGGGGCTAAATGATCTTCACCCCTGAAGCAGCTCTGTAAGTATTCATGGAACCTATTGGCTGTCAGATCCAGTGCATTTCCCTGCTTTGGGCTTACTGCTAGTTTTATATTTTTATGTTTTAAAACATCATCACTGCTAAGTTTTCTGTTTGTCTTCTCTTATTCTTTTTGGGAACATTAGTCCTTTGTTTATTTTTGAAGATTAAAAGTATCATAAAAAGCACATCATATATGAGTGAAATTAAATCTACTACATACTGACTCTGCAGTATTTTTTATTTTAGTGAAGATCATGTTAATTTAACTATCACATGAAAAAACAATTTCAATATGTTCTATAGTAATATGTCATCTATTTTAAAATTTGTTCTTAACATGATAAACATAACAGTCTCAAGGTGTGCAACTGAATGTGAATAAAGTAATGTTCACTATGGTATGATCAAACCAACTACCCAGTAAGAAAAATATCCTGGTTTTTAAAACTACAATTATATACTTCTGTTGGAGAGGTCAATATTATGATGACAACATCAAATTCAGACTAATTTCCAGAGAATGACAATTACAAAAATATTTTGATAATAATCCAAAACCTGCATTCAAAAGAGAAAGCCTTGCCAATATCTATAAGTATATTTAAAGTGTGCCTTGTGTGTAAATATCTGCAATGCCTACATTGTTTCCGGGTGGATAAGGAAAAACTTTCTGCAAAGTATGCAGCAACATTGTGATGAGATAGGAAAATGTCATGGACTCAGAAGTTCTAGTGTAAAAAAAAATAAAATAAAAATCAAGCAATAACAAATAAAAGAAAATTTGTTTAGCCAGCCCCCATGTATTTAAATTGAGTTTTATAAAACATACAACATTTCACTGTACACTATAATCACACCTATCGTTCTAGGGACTACTGAATTTTGTCTTCATATCTCATTGTTTTGCACCTGTTACATCTTAAAAATAGTTTAATCCAATTGTGTTTGTTGAAATTTAACTGCATTAAGGTTGAGAATACGGCCACAATTTCTGTTCAATGAAAAGAAATTCTGGATGAATTCTTTTCATGTTCCTTGAGTCAACCTAGGTGTCAAGGAAGAAGACCAAGAAACATATGTGGCAAATTTAACTATGAGAACAACATGAAGACCTTGGATATGAGTTGGAAATAAAGCAATTTGAGTCTGGCAATGAATGGAAATTAACAAATAATAATAAATGTGGGCATGTTCAAAGATAGAGCCAGTCTCCTCCAAAGCAGATATGGAGTAGGTTGTGGACAAACTGCTCTATTGGTGGTTATTAAAAAAAAAAAAAAAACTGTTCCGTGTAGAGTTTCAAGTTATATGATAAACTGTTCAGCATCAATGTGTGTTTATTTGTGTACATGAAACCTAAAAGAAGAGGAAAAAAGGACTCCCAAAATATGATATATTACAAAATCCACAGTGAAAAATATGACCGATTAGTTTAATTTTCCTAAATAGTATAAAAATCATACAGAAAACTTTTTTTAGGTACTATTCACTTGATAACCATTGAATATTAGCTATTTTATATTGACACTAGAATAAGTAACTTGCTTTTGGTTTCCAGTCTCATTTGTAAAATATATTAAAAAAATATTCCACATGCCCAATGTTAAATATTTGATTAATCAAGAATATTAATTTTTGTGACCTGTAGGACACAGGAAATCCCATAGGACATAAAATATAGTTATTTAACTCAACAAATTATCATGAATCAAACCACCATGTAAGCAAATAGTAGTCTATCTTCTCAATAACTCTATTCAGTACTATAGTGGAGCACCTTCCTAACTTATAACTGTAAATCTTGGCAGGTCACAGGCAAGCGCAGCAACAGTAGAAATGTCTGGCATGCAATCGTGAATAGATTTCCACTGATAAACATCATTTGCATTCAATTTCCTTTACTGTGTATTTCACTGAATAATCATTCAACACCAACATTCATTCTCTATGGTCCTAAATGGATGTGCTATCTTATTCCCAAGGCTACTACCACCATATTCTCCACATTTTTCTCTCTTTATTAAGAATTATCACTTTATAATATATTCATTATTCTATTTTTTTCCTGATAGCATTTAGTTCCAAGGAACATTTATGTTTCTACTCTTCTAGCTGTGTTTCTGTCTGTCAAGAATTTAGACAATATGAAGATGAGCTTCAGATATTTTGAAAGATCAACTATATCTAATTTTCTCACACTTTGGTACATCTTTGTTCAGCCAAAGGAAAGCTGGGTTATTATTCCAAATATTCCATGACTCAGCTGATACCTATTTCCTCTCTCTTATTACTTGGGAGAATCAGCTGTCAGACAGAATTTCAACTCAGCATTTGAACCTCTTTTTGTTTTCATTCGTTTTTTTTTATTATTTTACTTATTCACTTTATGTCTTACTCACTTTCCCCTCCCACTCACCCCCTCTGACAATTTTTTCTCTGAACCCTGCTCCTTCTACTATGAGTGGATGTATGCACCCTTGGGTATCCCCCACCACCACCATGGTAGTTGAAGACTGTAGTAGAGCAGGCTTCTCCCATTGTGACCCATACAAGGCAGCCCAGCTAGAAGAACATATCCCAAGTATAGGCACAGCTTTTGGGATAGTCTCTGTTCCAGTTGTTCATGACCTACATGATGACCAAGGGGCATTTCTGTTACATGTTTGCAGAAAGACATAGGCCCAGCCTGTATATGTTATTTGGTTGGTGGTTCAGTCTCTGAAAGCCCCAACAGTCCAGGTTGGTTGACTCCGTTGCTCTTTCTGTGGAGTTCCTTTTCCTTAAGGGCCACAATTTTTCCTCCTATTCTTTCGTAAGAGCTCCCAAACTCCATCCACTGTTTAGCTGAGGATATATGCATCTGTCTGGGTCAACTGATGGGTTGAGCCTCTCAGAGGACAGCCATGCTGGTACTTATCTAACTACATGTAGAAGGATTAAAATAGATTCATATTTATCACTCTGCTTAAAACTCAAGTCCATGTGGATCAAGGACCTCTATATAAACCAGCTACATTAAATCTCATAGAAGAGAAAGTAGGAAATACCTTTGAAGACATTGCTGCAGGAAATAATTGCCTGAACATAACAGAACACTAAGGCTCTAAGATCAACAATTGACAAATGGAACCTCAGAAAACTGCAAAGCTTCTGTAAAGCAAAGAACATTGTCAACAGGACAAAACAGCAGCCTACAGATTGGGAAAGGATTATCACCAACCTTACATTTGACAGAGGGCTAATATCCAAAATTTACAAAGAACTCAAGATGTTAGACATCAACAAACCAAATAACACAATTTAAATATGATCCAAAGAGCTAAACAAAGAATTCTCAACAGAGGGATCTCGAATGGCCAAGATTAAAGAAATGTTCATTGTCTTTGGTCATCAGGGAAAACGAAAATCAAAACAACTCTGAGATTCTATGTTATACCAATCATAATGTCTAAGAGCTTTTGACTCTCTTAATAAATTTTTCTGGTGTTAGCATGTTAACAGGCAGTCAGAGTCAGCTCAATATCTTTCTTCTTTTTGTTTCTTGGTTCTTAAAATCTTTCACTTCATTAGCAACTTGTTCTTTTTTGTGGCTATTAAAATAGATTAACTTATTAACATAATGTCATTTAATTTCAACAGAATATTTTGTTCTAATTGTCTCGCCAATCACTAAAAAAAATGAATCTAGGTGGTGGCATATGCCTTTAATCCCAGCACTTTGGAGGCAGAGGCAGGCAGATTTCTGAGTTCAAGAGTTCGAGGCCAGCCTGGTCTACAGAGTGAGTTCCAGGATAGCCAAGGGTATATGGAGAAACCCTGTCTCGAAAAACCAAACCAAACCAAATAATAATAATAATAATAATAATAATAATTTAATCAAGAAAACAATACTTAATGCTAAATTTGAAATGAATATCAGCAATAATATGAAATAAAATAATCTCAAGGCTATTTTTTGTATTTTTGTGTAATTTAGGCATGTTGCCTAAAGATGGTCTTGATATTAGGGTTATGTTCTTTTAATATCAATTAGTGGTCTATGATATCAGATATATTATTTTAAGAAAAATATTACATATTGTTTGTTTTCATTTTATCAGTATTTTAAAATAATGTGTACTGTGCTCATTACTAAATTCCAAGGTTTTTTAAACATTATATTATTGTGCTTGATATTAAATCACTAATTAAAGCAATCTTGACCAATATGAACCTAGTACTGAAACACTATGTCGTGGTAAATTATGGTGACGTTTCTTTCAGTATAATGCAATAATATACACTAAAGATGAACATTCAATTTTGTGTGTCAAATTCTCTTCCAGCACATAGTTATAAATATTTTCCAAAGTAGTTTTTCTATGCTTAGCTAATAAAAATATAAATACTGGCCATCCAGCTACTAAACCATAGGGCAAAAGCAGATATGTGGTCATATATACATGATGCAGGTAAATTTCAGTAATCTTTTTCAATTGCCTTTAAACTTCAGTTGTTACCAAGAGCAATCAGGAATGAGCACACTCAAAGTCCTGAGAAAGTGCAGAGATGTTCATTGCCAGGTCACCCTTTCAAAGTCAGAAAATAAGATGTCTGTTTCCCAAAGAAAAGAAAAAGAGTAAAGTAGATGTCAGCTGCTGACAGCTATTTTATCAAAGGAAGGAAATATCAACCTTAAGCTACCAATCTACTTAGAAGACACTGTGTAATGCTTAGTATAGTCATGAATATGATGCAGTTCAATAATATCTTGCTGAGCTTTAGCCATGCTGAATTAATAATATTTTAATTGTTTTCAATTTAATTTTTCATTTAGTTAAGAATTTCATGAATGGGCACTATATTTTCATCATTTTCTCCACACCATTTGCCCACTCTAAGTCCTCCTATGTACCCACAGTTCTCTAAAAAATGACTTCTTTAATTCTTGTGACACACATATATACATGTGCATTTAAAAATAGAACCTGTCAAGTCCATTGCATAAGCATGTGCTTAGAAATGACCACTTAGACTGGATAACCTATATGGAGAGGTTGAATAAATTTACACAAATAGAATTTTATTTTAAAAAATAATGAAATCATGAAGCTCTTATGTGAAAACATGGAACTAGAAAATATATTGAATGATGTAAACCAAACCTAGAAAGGCAAACACCATATATTCTCTTATTTGTGGATCTCAGCTTTAAAACTTCAGATGAAAGTTTATAACTTGGAAAAACCAACCAACCAACCAACAAACAAACAAACAAACAAAACCAAATAAAAGCAGAAAATTAAATTGTCATGTCTGGGGTGGGAGTGAGGTGAAAATAGAGGTAACATTGGGGTGGGGAACATGAAGCAGCTTTAGATAGAGGGCTAATAGGACACAGATCCTATGAAAGGTGCCAGGTCTTATGATCACTATGTAGAATATATGATTTTTAATATTAACTTGTATTTACTAAAATGACTGCATGCACATGGAACAGTGGCACTATGACAGGAGTAAGAATGACAGTAGGATAGTTCAAACTCTTCATATTTTATAATTTTTTCAAGCATCAAAAATCTTTACAATCCTATTTTGTATTTTATTATCTAATAATCATTTTGAAAAATAATTTATTTTTTTAAAATCTGTTTAAATTTACAGGCAAAAATGTCAAATTCTCTATGTTCAGTATCTTATACTATTCTACCCTAGACATTCCTAGCAATAGACCTTAGATTATGACTTTACAAGATTATTTTGACTGTTGTTTTGATATCATTTAATTTGGATAGAAATTGCCTTTCTCTGCAGACTGAAGCAATGTCATATAAGCAATTTCAAACTCTGACAGGGAATCAACTGATGGCTCAGAAAGCCTCATGTCTCTTGAGAGACCAGCCTAAATCAATTTTCAAATTACAGGGCAGGATCAATCAGAGAACAATCTATGGAATGTTTAAAATTCACTATGTCTGGGTGCTCTAGTAAAAGAACACTGCCAAGAAGTTCTGCCTTTTAGAAGTGGCTGCTCCTTGCTGCTTCATTTGCTTTAGAATATTTGGACCCTTGGTGCCCCTGATTACTCGCTGGAGAAAGGTTTATGTATGAAGCCTATATTGCCTCATCTCTTGTGACTGCAGCTTACTTGTTTTATTAAAAAATAATTAAAATGCTCAAAATTAAATTGGAGAGTTGCCAACGTTTTCATGGTTGCTTAAAGGGCAATGGCTTGGTAACTTTTGTGACTAGGAAAACAATAAGGTGCAACATGCACTTAAATATCTGTAATAGCCTAAGTGCAATTGAATTGAAAATATGCTTCTATAGTTTAAAAGTTTACTAAATAGGACACTAATTAAAACACAAACTCAGTGCAAGATAAATGGATTATTTGTTTATTATTGAGCTTTCTGAACTTCAAGTTTTTGTTACATTAGCTCATTTTAAAATATTATGAAAATATTTTTCCTAGGGCCAGAATAATATCAGAAGTCAACATTAACAGAAACATATACTAATTAGTAAATCAAGGATATCAATCCAAATATTTGATGTTCTATCGACCATAATGTTTTTTTCTGCATTCTTTGTTATAAAGGATACATGTGTAACTACTGTTATTTTGTCAGAAATAAAGTCTATTATCAGTTTCTTTACTTGCTTTTGCTTAATTTTCAATGTCCCATGAATAAAATGAACAACCTTCATTTTTACCAAGATAATAAAATATGTGGAATTATAAAATTTAAAGAAATAGAAGAATATCAAATAATTCTGGTGAAACACCTTTTTCTTCATTTGGAATAGGTGATTTAACAGTTGTCAAGTTTCTAGCAAAATCAAACTGGCTTTCAAATAGAAGATACACATACAGTGGGCACTACCATAGTTCATTTCTTAAATATTTTGAGAATGAGACATGGTATTAAATATGCTAAATAAAACTGATGCAATAATACCTTTTCTATGAGAATAAGACACATATACTTACTAGGTGAATGCTTCAACATTTTATACAGTACTACTGATTTCAGTTTGTTATTTTAAAATTATATTTAAATATTAACACAGAAAATACATTGGTCAATGATCAGTATCAAAATATGACAAGCCTAATAAAGTTTATCTACATAATAATTGACTTTCCCAGTTCAGCCTTTATTGTGCATTCACCAGTGTGAACATTTACGTGCATGTGAACATATGAAAATGTAAACTAGTATATATAAATTTCCCACTGTAACAAAAATAATCTGATTCACTCTTGTGCCTTTTTTTATATAATTTATTTTTTCTCAAATTGAAATTCATTCACACAGGGGTTATAAACACAGAAAGGCAGGATATGGGGAAGGGAATGAAACTGGAGTGTGGGTGATCAGGAGGAATACAGGTATCATCAGAACTGGGTATCGGCTGGGTGAAGGTTCAGGGAACAAGTCACTATGACTCTGCCTATGACTCACTTGTCCTTATCTAAGTTGGTATTGTCTTCCCAGGCTATCTATTTACAAGGTCTACGACTACTCAGGCTTGTAAATTTCCACAAAAGCTGCCTGTTTACATTAGCTTACAGCCATCTCCTTCTATGTTTTTCTGAGACCCAAGACTTTGTGTTTGTATACATGTATGACAGGCCTATTGCTGATTTTAGGCCTATGGCTGATTTTAGGCCTTCAGTGTGTAAGCAGGGCTGCCCCTGACATCTCCTCCCTTCTCTAAGTATAGAAGGGCTGTGGCAATTCTAAACTTGCTAAGGCTATTCTTCAGAAGATATGGTACACTGCTTTGAGTCTATCTGCAGTTGCCAAGCAGGATCTTGGAGTTGCCAAGCTTCAGGGCACATTGTGCAGGTGGGGAAATGTAGGGGGTGAGGGTAAGGGCGAGGGTCCTGGCTTCTGGCACATCTTTCCAAGACTTTTATCATGAAGGGGTGTGGAATTTTATCAAATGCTTTCTCAGCATCTAGTAATATGACCATGTGTTTTTTCTTTGAGATTGTTTATATAGTGGATTACATTGATGGATTTCCGTATATTGAATGAACCCTGCATTCCTGGGATAAAGCCTACTTGATCGTGATGGATAATTGTTTTGATGTGTTCTTGGATTTGGTTTGCTAGAATTTTATTGAGTAATTTTGCATCAATGTTCATAAGGGAGATTGGTCTGAAGCTATGAATTTTCCTCTTAGCACTGCTTTCATTGTATCCCATAGGTTTTGGTATGATGTGTCATCATTTTCATTAAATTCTAAAATGTTTTTAATGTCTTTCTTTATTTCTTCCCTTATGAGATTATAAAGGAGTAGGCTGTTGTTTAGTTTCCATGTGAATGTGGGCTTTCCATTGTCTTTGTCATTTTTGAAGACCAGTCTTAGACCATGGTGATCTGATAGGATGCAGGGGATTATTTCAATTTTTTTATATCTGTTGAGGCCTATTTTGTGCCCAATTATATGGTCTATTTTGGAGAAGGTACCATGAGGTACTGAGAAAAAGGTATATTCTTTTGCTTTAGGGTGAAATGTTCTATAGATATCTGTTAAATCCATTTGATTCATAACTTCTGTTAGTTTCACTGTATCTCTATTTAGTTTCTGTTTCCATGATCTATCCATTGCTGAGAGTGGGGTGTTGAAGTCTCCCACAATTATTGTGTGAGGTGCGATGTGTGTTTTGAGCTTTAGTGAGGTTTCTTTTATGAAAGTGGGTGCTCTTGTATTTGTTTCATAGATATTCAGAATTGAGAGTTCATGTTGGTTGATTTTTCCTTTGACAAGTATGAAATGCCCTTCCTTATCCTTTTTGATAGCTTTATGTTGAAAGTCGATTTTATTCGATATTAGCATGGCTACTTCCGCTTGTTTCTTGGAGCCATTTGGTTGAAAAATTGTTTTCCAACCTTTTACTCTAAGGTAGTGTCTATCTTTGTTGCTGAGGTGGGTTTCCTGTAAGCATCAAAAAGCTGGTCCAGTCCATTAGCCTATGCCTTTTTATTGGGGAATTGAGTCCATTGACGTTAAGAGATATTAAGGAGAGGGTGTTATTGCTTCCTGTCATTTTTTCTAATAGTGGAGACATCGTTTTTGTGGTTATCTTCTTTTGGGTTTGATGTAAAAAGATTATTTTCTTGCTCTTTCTAGGGTATGATTGCCCTCCTTGTATTGGAACTTTCCTGTTATTATTTTTTTGTAGTGCCGGATTTGTGGGAAGATACTGTGTAAATTCGGGTTTGTCATGGAATATCTTGGTTTCTCCATCTATGGTAATTGAGAGTTTTGCTGAGTGAAGTAGCCTGGGCTGGCATTTATGTTCTCTTAGGGTCTGTATGATATTTGTCCAGGATCTTCTGGCTTTTATAGTATCTGGTGAGAAGTCAGGTGTAATTCTAATAGGTTTGCCTTTATATGTTACTTGGCCTTTTTTCCTAACTGCTTTTAAAATTCTTTCTTTGTTTTGTGCATTTTGTGTCTTGATTATTTTGTGACAGGAGGTATTTCTTTTTTGATCTAGTCTGTTTGGTGTTCTGTAGGCTTCTTGTGTGATTATGGGCATCTCATTCCTTAGGTTCGGGAAGTTTTCCTCAATAATTTTGTTGAAGATATTTACTGGCCCTTTAAGTTGGGAATCTTCACTCTCATCTATACCTATTATCCTTAGGTTTGGTCTTCTCATTGCATCCTGGATTTCCTGGATGTTTTGTGTTAAGAACTTTTTGCATTTTGCATTTTCTTTGACAGTTGTGTCAATATTTTCCAAGGTATCTTCTGCACCTGAGATTCTTTCTTCTATCTCTTGTATTCTGTTGGTGATGCTTGTGTCTATGACTCCTGATTTCTTTCTTAGGTTTTCTATCTCCATGGTAATCTCCCTTTGTGATTTCTTTACTGTTTCTACTTCCATTTTTATGTCCTGGATGGTTTTGTTCAATTCCTTCATCTGTTTGTTTGTGTTTTCTTGTAATCCTTTAAAGGATTTTTGTGTTTCTTTAAGGACTTCACCCTGTTTACCTGTGTTCTCCTCAAGTTTTTTGATAGTGTTATTTGTTTCCTTCTTATAGTCCTCTATAATCATCATTGGAAGTGATTTTAGATCTGGTTCTTCCTTTCCTGGTGATATGGGGAGTTTGGGACTTTTTAATGTGGGAGAACTAGGTTCTGATGATGGCAAGTTCCTTGGGTTGCTGGTGCTTGTGTTCTTGCACTTGCCTTTTGCCATCTGGATTGCCTTTGTGAAATCTGTGCTGTCTCTGACTGGGGCCTGTTATTTCTAATATCTAGGTTGTGTCAGAATTGTTTGGGATGGGTTTTGCTGCTGGGGTTAGAGCTGAGGCCCAAGATCTGCTCAGTGCTCAGGTGGAAACCAGAAGGGGGCCTGGGCTCCGGGTCAGGAGTGGATTCTTGGATCACAGTGGTTCCTGGTTGCTCCCTGATTTGGGCAAGTATTACTGCTTCCTAGCCTGAGATACTGGTTGGGTTAGAGTTTCTGGGATCCCCGCTTCCTCTGGGTGCTGTGAGTTTGGGTGCAGCGCTGATTCCAGTGATCTGCCGAGTGCTCGGGCTCAAACCAGAAGGAACCTGTGTTCCGGGTCAAGAGTGAATTCCTGGGTCCCAGTGGGTCCCGGTTGCTCCCTGTTTGGGGGCAAGTATTGCCACCTCCTAGCCTAAGATACTGCTTGGATTAGTGCTCCTGAGAGCCCCACTTCCTCTGGTTTCTGTAAGACTAGGTGCAGTGCTGTCTCTCGGAATCTGCTGAGTGCTCAGGCCCAGACAGGATGGATCCCGGTCTGGGCCAGGAGTGAATTCCTGGCTCCCAGTGGGTCCCGGTTGCTCCCTGTTTGGGCAAGTGCTGCTTTTTCCTTTCCTGGGATGCTGCCTGAGTTAAAGCTCCTGGGAGTCCCTCTTTCTCTTGGTTTTCTGGGGTTGGGTGCTGAGCTGCCGCCTATGACCTGCTCTATGCTCGGGCCCTGACCAGAAGTCTTGTACCTTTACTTGTGAAGGGAAAATACGCTATTTTTGTAACATTTAGAATGAAATTTCCCCCCAAACAATTGCTCTATAATCAAGTCTCCCATGAGCTACTTTAAGCCAAAAAAGATAACTTGACAGTATTGACTACAT
The DNA here is from genome assembly GCF_004785775.1 of Grammomys surdaster. Classification (NCBI taxonomy): domain Eukaryota; kingdom Metazoa; phylum Chordata; class Mammalia; order Rodentia; family Muridae; genus Grammomys; species Grammomys surdaster. Next base: position 1,659,158 of record NW_021604565.1, on the reverse strand, counting down.
TGGAAAGTATATATAGATAGTCCATGATAGTTTAAGTAATAAATACATGAATGATGTTCTTTAAGAAGTTACTTTCTTGCATTTAAATAAGATTAGTGGATATAGATAAGAAACATGTAGCCGGGCAGTGGTGGCGCACACCTTTAATCCCAGCACTTGGGAGGCAGAGGCAGGCGGATTTCTGAGTTCGAGGCCAGCCTGGTCTACAGAGTGAGTTCCAGGACAGCCAGGGCTACACAGAGAAACCCTGTCTCAAAAAACAAAACAAAACAAAACAAAAAACAAAACAAAAAAAGAAACATGTAATATTTACTCTGTCACTGGAGAGTAACACAGTACTTAATAAGTTTCTTGTGACATGATTGTAAAAACATAAGAAAGGAATATGGATTAGGTTTATGGTGCTGATTATGTTGGTTGACGGATATCTAAGCAATAGAGCATCAAAAATCTACATAAATATTCCATCCTTGAAAGGAGGATCTGTGAATGACTGTCTCAGGTTTGTTTCTTGGTCTCGAACAATATTTGTATCAGAAAAATAGCAAGCATATTTGTGAAGTTAGTTGTCTTGTTCTGGGTACTTTAGTTTGCACACATTGTATCTCCCTCATCTTAATAAATGAATAGAGAATGGGAAGAAAACTCCCAGGGTGTTCAACAGTTATATTTTAGCCATTTTTAGATGTTACTGTTCAAGTTCATACCACAAATAAAAGCAAAGAAAATTTAACCATCAAGACTCTTGTGTACTTTTTAGATGCAGCTAGACTTTTCTGAACAAAGATCATGATTCTTTAATAGTGAAGCGCTAACAAAAATCGATTCATTTTATTTTATTTGAAAAGTGGCAGAACCTATGCCACTGAAGGGGTTGGATGAATTACTTTCAGCACAGAGCCACGTATACAGTGTTCCATATAGAAATCAAAGGACAGTTATTGCAGAAATGGAGACACAAAGACATGCAGACTGACAATGAAAAAATGGAAAACATTCAAGGAAAAGATCAAGAGAACTCAACAAAGGCAGAATTAAGGACCTGATCTCAGAATTAAAAGAGGGTGGAGGATGTAGTTAGGATTTAGCACTATTTATTGTCATTGTATGTTTTGCTTTTCCCTGTGTTTTAAATACTTTTTATTCTTTGAATATTTCATAGATTTATCAATTAATATTGATGATATTCATCTACCACTACCTCTTTACAACTGCCCCTGATGCTTCTACTCCATCTCTGCCAGCTTCATTCTCTCTTTCTATCTTTTGTTACTAATTCCGCAGAGTCTAATTAGTGAGTATACTCAGAAGCTAGGAATTCAAATGTGATTGTTCCAATATGTTTGAAATGATTAGAAGATGGCAATTTTCTGCTATGTAGCAAATTTATAAGCACTTTATTTACATGATGCTTTTTTTTCTTTTTTGAAGTATAGAAGTTTGCACAAGAATACTATTACCAGAGGTTACTTCTCAGTGATTTCCTAAATTTATTCAATTTATTTCCTAAGTCATTTGCTGAGTGGAAAACTTGAATTTTTAAGTAAAGATTATGGACCTATGATGCAAGAAAGAATATTTGTTCTTTAAAGTAAACTGAATGAAAATTTCCAAGGAAATAAATACAGTAGGACTTGGTAGTCAACTAATGTTGCCTATGCTTTCTTTCCCCACAGTTCCACACTAGTTTAGACTGAATGGTCAGGGAATTATGTGAAAACAATTAAAAATTCATAGACTTGGAGACTGTAAGGATTGGTATAGATCAGTGCTAGAATGTTAGTAGCCTTGGAATACACACACACACACACACACACACATACACATTTAACATTTTAAGAAACTTTGGTCTGACTTTAAGTTTTAATTTAATTTTGTTGTTGTTGTTGGTTTTTTCAAGACAGGGTTTCTATGTGTAGTCCTGGCTGTCCTGGAACTCACTCTTTAGACCAGGCTAGCCTCGAACTCTCGAACCCAGAAATCCGCCTGCCTCTGCCTCCCAAGTGCTGGGATTAAAGGTGTGAGCCACCATCGCCTGGCTTAATTTAATTATTTTTATTATTATTCCCTGCACCTACTTTGGGTTGCTCCTAACTAACTGCTTAGAACTGCACCTCTGGGAAGTTCAAACCCTCTTTTGACTCCTGTGGGTACCTGCATTTTAAATGCTTCAAATATATAAACAGTATTCTGGCTAAATATTTAAAGATGCCATTATTAGGTCTATTCTTCAGAAGTAGAATTATCTGCAACTCACAATTAGAGTGATTCTCCTGGCCCATGCCATTACCAATATGGACACTCTTAACTAACATTCTACATGCCCATTTCTATGTAGAACCTTTAGAGACACCATTGCCCAGTCCACATGTTGAGAGAGTTATCACCTGGCTACCATGATTAGAATTGTTGCTACCATCAGTTGTGAACCACTATTAGAGGTGCCATATTCTAGGCACCACCATTTAAAAATCATCTTCTATGCTTTAGCACTGGAGAGACCCTCACCACTGAAGATGCTATCACATGAACCTTGAAATTACTGATATTACTAGTAGTGTAGCATCAGCAGAGGTATCATTGCCTGGAATTTACAACTGGTGATGTAAAAGCCTAGGTCAGACATGGGAAAGAACCATTCTATATTCATCATCACAAGTCATGGCCCAACCTGGAAGCAACACCATATGTGCCATTTCCTAGACCTCACCATCGCAGATGTCAAGTTGTGAACCCTAACCCTGGGAAAGATATCTACTGAATCTGAACATTGGAGATTCAATTGATTGGTCTTCATTACTTGAGACTCTATATCTTAGAGTTTACTACTGAAGATACCAGTGCTTGGAAACTCAACATTAGAAATATCATCAATTAGGTTCAATCATTGATTCTATTCTCTCAGATTTTACCTTTATAGATGTCATTGAATGATCTTATTTGGAAAGGTGACAGTTTAACATTGTAGATACCATTGCCTAAGCAACATTGTTTAAGGTCCCATTTCAGTGGCCCCACCATCAGAAATGCCAAGACCTGTACCAACTTTTAGAAATTTGACAGTTTTGAGCTTCATTGTTCAAGAGCCCATTTACCTCATCTGCCTCAGTGTGGCAGATCTTTCCCCTAATGAATAAAGATTTCAAGGAACCAATCACTGGGCGATGAGTCAGCGGGACTTCCAGGTGGGAGAGAGGAAATGTGTGTGTGTGTGGGGGGAGTGCATGAGAAAGATTCTTCCTTTTGGACCAGAGATTTTGGAGACACAATATAGGCAGCAGAGCCCCTCTGCCCCCCACCCCCTGGTTCAGGTGGCAGATTCCCCAGGATCCACTACCAGAGGATTTATATCTTAGACTATTTGACAGATTAGGACACTAGTTAATGCACCCAACGATTGTGTTACCTGTTGATTCTAAATTAAGATTGTGTGGTGTTTTCCTTCATGCAGTGACTCATCTGGGTTCCAGAGAAAAGTAAGCTGACAGGAAATCACAGCCAGCCTCAGGAATTTGGAAGCATGGGGGTGTGCATGGCAGCAGCCTACCATGGGAACCTAGTGAGTTGGGTGGAGAGATTTTAGAGCTCTGAGTCAGATAGTCTGCTGGGCTGAAAACAGGCCTGCGGTAGCATGGATAGTTGTTTTTAATATTTCACTCAACACCTCAGCAGTAGAAATACCAAAAGCTTAGCTCCAACATTGGAAAAGCCATCTACTGGACTTCAGCATTATACAAATTATCACCTGGGCCACACATTTAGAGGTGCTATCATCCAAACATCACAATCCTAGATGCCATTAACATGCATTTCTCAGTAAAGATACTGTTATTTGAACTATGTTATTGGAGATGCTCTCTTCTAGACATCACGATTAAAAATATGACTTCCTTGAACTATTGTTAATGCGATAGCCTGAGTCAAGTTCATTAAGGATTCCATGAGAGATTCAACTGACAGTTCCATTTGCAATCCTGACATTTGCACTGTAGCAATAAAGATATATTTATTTTCTTGGTCTTGAAAATGGTATTATCAACTGAAAGTCACATTAGAGATGGCATGGTTTGCAAACCAAGGTTTTAGATGTCATCATCTACGTAAGACAAAAGTGCTGTCACAGTTTTGCTATAATGCTCTGAAGAGACACCATGACCAAGGCAGCTTATAAAATAAAGCATTTAATTGGGGCCCACTTACAATATCATAGGTTAGTCTATGATCAGCATGGTGTGGAGTGTGTTCTCAGGAAAGCAGTAAATGTTAAAGCGATGAGAACTATATCCCACAGGGAGAAGACAAAGAAGCATTGGGCTTACCTGGGATTCTGAAACCTCAGAGAGCTCACTTACAGAAATACACACCCTCCATCAGTATCTTACTTATCAATTATTCTCAAACAGTTCCACTAATTTGGAACCAAGTATTCAAATGCATGAGCCTATGGGGCTAATCTCATTCAAACCTCTACAGATGCCATTGTTTTGTCTCAATTTTTAGAAATGTCACCATACTGGCATCACCAGTCATAGATGTCATTTCCTAAATGTCACCATTAGAACTTCCATTGCTTGATCATTGTTAATTGAGTCTCACCTTTTGGAACTAATCATTAGAGTTTCAAATCTTGTACCGCCTCCTTTAGTGATGTCCATTATCTTGAGACTAACACTGCTAGTGTCATTAATTTGAACTCATCACAGATATTTTCCTTCTGTGTATCACAATTAGATATGCTATTGAATGAACCCATTATTATAAAAGTGAAGAGCTAGAATTTGACAGAGAGTTACCATCACCTTGGATACACCAATGAAGTTGGTATGAACTTTTCCAACAATATTATAGATGTCATCACCTGGGCTTTTTACCATTAGAGATATTACTGCTTTTGGAAATTAGAGACACCTTTGCCCTTGTGAATCCCATTTGACATGTCATTACCAGAACTTTTTACAGATGCTATTATTTGAACCACACTATTGATTTTGTTATCACTTGCAACAATAGTGGCACCATCATCTTGGCATTGCCATTAAAGATTCCATTGTTTGTGTCTCAAGATTAAGCAATCCATTTCCTTGACATCAATATTATAGATACTGTCACCTTGACTTCCAAAATCTGGATGCCATTGACTGGGCCAGTCATGGTAAATCAATTTATTGTACCTCAAATTAGAGATAGTTCCTAATAGACCACTGGCTCAATTGTCATCAAGACCTCTCCATTATATGTGCAATCACTTGAGCCTCATCAATATGCAATGCTATCAAGTATGCTTCTCCAGTAAATGTGCTATTGAATGTAACTCACTCTTGGAGCTTTGACTATCTCAGCATTAGATATGACAAAGTTTAGGCTTCATCTTTGAACATCACAACCCTGTGTCTCATCACGTATGATGCTGTAGCCCAAACCTCACATTTATGGATATAATTGCCCATTACACACCATACCCTGGCCTCACAATTAGAGATGCTATTAAATATATGTACCAATACAAGTATTTCCTGGGTCTTACTATGAGACATTCAATTTCCTGGGCTACATCATCAGAAATCCAAAAATCTAAGGCACATCATTGGAGATGATATTTCCTGGATTTCAGTATTGAAAATGTTACTACATGAGACACACTATTAAAGATATCATCAATCCTGTCTATGCATTAGTCATTGCATTATCATTAGATCTGCAATCAAGTAGTCCTAGCCTTCAAAAGTGTAACTATTGCACCACAACATTGGAAATAATATTGTCTTTATAACAGCACTGAAGCTGCCATTGCCCATGATTTCACCCACTAGAAATGCTAAAGCCTATATCTATTATTACTAGTCTTATTTTCTTGAAGATCACAATTAGAAATTTCTAGTTCTAATTGTCTAGACACCGTAATCTCTACATCACTACTATAGATGCCAATATTTTGTTCTTCACTTCTAAAAATACTCTTTCCAGGGAAGTTATTACCTGTTTTTTCAATTAAAGACATTATTGTGTGAATACTATGGATATATCATCTACTTGGAATTATTGTTAGAAATATTAAAGCTTGTGTATTCTATTCAGAGCTGCCATCACTCTGTTGTCACCATCTGAGATACTTTCACTTTGAACTTATTATTGTTGATGCCACCACCTGCGTATTACTAATACAATATACCCATGATTTGAAACTCTATCAACACCATTATTATCATCCATCACTTTGACTGCATCATTGGAAAAGCCATTTAATGGCCTGGAGCTTATTATTTATTACCTGTGCTGGACCAATACAGACACCATCATCCAAGCCTGTCATTACACACTCGATCATGTGAGTCTCACTGACACAGATGCTGTCTGTACCTCTCTATTTCAGATGCCATCACCAATACTTACAACCAGTTATGCCATCACTTTTGTTTCACCATCAGATATTTCATCACTGGACTCTATCAAAGATGGAAGCCATTGTTGGTTCCCAGTGATACAAATGCTATAACTCTGCCCTGATCATCAGAGATGCCACCCCCTGGCTTCAGAATTAGACAAAAATCCATTGCCATGTCTTTACCATTAAAGATGTTATCATCTAAGTCTCATCTTTAAAGATTCTGTCCCCTGGTTACCACCAACGTGAGTTTTATTTCCTAGTTTCTGATCTATATATAGCCACTGTCGATGTCATTTTGTAGGTTATACCTTTAAAAATACAATTCCTACAGCCTCACTACTAAAAATGCTTCACTCTTAGGAAAAAACATACCTACCTAGGTGAATGTAAGCTGCCAAAAACATAAATTTATTAAAACTTGGATTTAAGCAAATAGCTTTGGATATACATCTATGGTATATGACCATTCTTCCCAGTCATATGGGATTTATGATGATAGAAAAGAACAATTATTTCTGATTTATATGAATACTGAGGATAAATCTATTGAAATTATTTTCTAAGATGTCAGTGTTAGTTGAGGGAGGTAAATAGTGCAAGTTTTATAGGAAGAATACCAATACATTGCAAGATAGTAACAGTTCTAAGAAATTTTAGGCATAAGGCATTCATAGTAAAGAAGTATGTAAGGATAGATCACAAAAACATGGGCCTTTGAAAGATAATATATTTTGCATAGGAAAAGAACCTTCCAGGAATTTGCCTGATTTATAGCTGGTAGTGTTTTTTGAAAGGTGATGGAAACTTTTCTAGGGAAGAACTATTTAGAAGGAATAGATTGCTTAGTGTTTCACTTTGAATATCACATGTGGCTCCATTTTGTTTCTTTTCCAAACAATACAGATTTTATATATTCTTTCCAAGAACATGGAGCTTGATAACTACAGTCTTTGAAGCTAGATCTCTCCTTACATTTCCTTTGTAGTGTATTTTGAGTAAAGTGACCTGAGATAAAAATATATCAATATTATCACTAAAAGCATGGTCATTGCTTTAAATAAAGCTGACTATATAGTTCTAAATCCTTAGATTTTGTTTATGGCTAGAATTTAGGAAAGATCCCAAAAATCAATCTAGAGAGTCCTTAGTATACTGTAAGCAGGGAATAGTGGAAGATTCCAGTAGGGTCAAAGATAATATAACTGCAAATTGTTAAGACTGTGCTCATCAGGTTTTATGTGGCAATGAGAACTCTAGGTAAAATAGCACTAAAGTTCATCTGTATTTCATACTAGCAAGGCATCCATATTTTGCCTGTTCCCTGAGGCTTTGCATGAAGCTGAATTTTGAAGCAACTTCTAATTAAATTTGTGGAAGAAATTTCAAGGCCAGATAGAATTCAGGTTGTATAATGATTATGCTGACTGTTCTGATCTTGATTTAGACTCAGGATAAAAAAAAAAATAGAACATAAAAATGATAAACTTGTAATTTGTCAAAATAAAAAAAAATGTGTAAGTTAAATTGGGTCAGATAAAATTAACTTGGTTTCTTAAGACATCACTACCTTTACAAAGAATCATACACATATTTGTAGTAGTGTTTTATTGCTGTGAACAGACACCATGACTACAGTAACTCTTATAAAGAAAAACATTGATACCTGCCTCTGCTTTGAAGATGCTGGAAGTCTAGGCCTATGCTCCCAGTTGTATTTGATATTCCTAAAGTTATATCAAGATTACCACATCAGATTAAAAGAGACCATCACAGATGAAGTGAGCCCAGCAGACTACCTGGAATTCAGGAGAGGAACTGAGCTCACCTGGTGTCCTGAGGATATTTCTAGAGAGAACTCTGGAGGACGTCTTGAAGAACTACATTCCTTTTACCAGAGTCATTAGCATAGTGTACCCTGACCTGGAGGAGGGAACAGCAGCCACTTAGAAATGAACAGAACTTGCAGGACTTGAGCCAGAGCTGACACTTGCATGACACCTGCACAAGAAGCTGGACAAGAAGGAAGGACTCGAGAGCACTGAAAGTGGAAAGGCTATGAAAAATAAGCCTTTCAGCTGCTTTTGTGGACAGAGTTCTGAGACTGGGAGTGCTCAAGACATCTCCGACAATTTGAGTAGGGGGAAGCCTGTGCTGAGCCGACCTTATCATGGAGCTGGACGACTTTGATCCTGAAGAGGAAGAGATACTGAGCTGGGACATCAACGACACAAAACTGCCTCAGAATGTGAAATGGACTGACTGGTTCCAGGAGTGGCCAGACTCCTACGTGAAACACATCTACAACTTAGACGACAGGAATGCACAGAGCTACCTGAACAGCTGGGCAATGCGCAATACCAACAACCACAACTCCGGGATCCTCAAGAAGTCGTGCCTGGGGGTAGTGGTGTGCAGCAGAGACTGTTCCACAGAGGAAGGCCGCAAGATTTACCTGAGACCCACCATCTGTGACAAAGCCAGGCAGAAGCAGCAGAAGAAAAGCTGTCCTAACTGCAATGGACCCCTGAAGCACATATCTTATCGAGGTCATGGCGGCTTCCCAGTCACCAACTTCTGGAGGCATGACGGATGCTTCATCTTTTTTCAGTCCAAAGGAGAGCATGATCATCCCAGGCCAAAGCTAGAAGCAGAGACAAGAAAAGCAATGAAGAAAATGCACATGGCATCCACCTCCAGCTCCTTACTGATGAGAGGGAGACCAGTAACGAAGGCTCTTCCAGGTGAAATCCCAGGTCAGGGAAGTTTACCTTTAGCTTAGTCATTCCAGGAATACGTCCAACTGCCCAGCAGTTACAGCACACCTTTAATAGCTAATGCTCCCCAGCAGAACTCCCTGAATGATTGCCTGTCCTTCCCCAAGAGTTATTATTTGGGGGGAACCACTGAGCCGGAAGATCCAACTTCCACCTTAGACTCCACAAAGCTGTATGAGAGATACAAATTCTTCAGCAGTAGGATCTACACTAGTGAAGACCAGTTTCAGCCTCCTGTCCCTGGAGTGTACAGAGATTATGACGACCTGCAAGCTTGGAATAAAAATGCTGCCTTAGGGAGAAATCCTACTGATGACACCTACTACCCATCCTATCCTCTGCTTGTGACCAGCTGGTCCTATGACTACTTTCCCTCTCAGAATTCTTTGGAGCACTTTCCCCAACAGGTTCCATCGGAACCACCTGCAGCCCAACTCAACAGTCATCCCTTGTGGCCCAATCCCGAAGGTGAGCCTTACGAAGAGAAAGTGCTTGTGGATTTCAACAGCTATGTGCCTTACCTCAATTACCACCCACCTCAGAAGGACCCCTTTCTGCTCACCTGTGACTCTACTCCTCAGCAGCAATATGCACTGCCTGGCAAGAGCAACAAATGGAATTTTGACGAAGTGATAGCATGCATGGGCTTAGATCACTTCAACAACGAGATGCTCCTAAACCTCTGTTCTTTGAGATAACTCAAAGCTCCCCATCCCCTTCTCCCAATCATGATTTGTTAAAGGGTTTGGCAGAATTATTTTAGAAGATAGGTTTCAAGGCATAGCCTGAGAGGAATGTCGGAATCAATTGTAACAAACAGCAGACAGGCCAGTGTGTTTATCTTTAGTAAAGAATAGAAAGTCACCATGACAGGCGTAATGGCACATGCTTCAAATCACAGCACTCAGGAGACAGAGGCAATTGGATCTTTGTGAGTTCAAGGCCAATCTAATCTACATAGTGAGTTCCAGGAGAGCCAGGACTGTGTAGAGATCCTGTCTCAACACCTACCCCCACCAAAAAAAAAAAAAACATGAAGAAAGAAAGAAAAGAAAGAAAGAAAGAAAAAGGAAAAGGGAAAAGGGGGAAAAAAAGAAGTTTTTTCAAAAAGCACTTGGTTTGGGAGCAAAACGGTCGCTGATGCCTCTGTCCAAGTGCTGATTTAGCCCCTCAGCAGGGCTATCTGGAAGGTCTTATTGTGGCTTATGCATGTCAATTTAGAATTTCATCTATGCCTTTTTGGTAACTGAAAATGAAGGAACAGAAAGAAGACAGAAGGGTTGTGAACATGTGAAGTTGAATACTTTACCAAGGAAGTATTTAATACTTTGTTTAGTTTTATATTTTTTAATGGGTTTCTAGATCTGTGACTTGTAAAAGCGAGAGGCCCAACCTTTTTCTATTTATGAACAACAGAAAACAAACAGACACAGGAAGAGAAATCCACCTCTCTTTCTTCTCCTCCTGAGTGACTTCCCCTTCCACAAGGGCTAAGATCTGTTCTATTCATTTTTTATCCCTTATGGTGTCTCCATGTCAGATTTGTATATGAGAAATTGTTGTTTAAAAGTCTTTGTGAAGGGCTGGAGGTGCCTAACATGTTGAAGGCCCTGGATTCAATCCTCGGCAACAAATTTCAACATCAAAGCTTTGTTGGGTATAGCAATGAACACCTGTAATCCCAGAACTCAGGAGGCTGAGGCAGACAGATTGTGAGTTCGAGGTCAGCCCAGGGGACATGAAATCTTTCTCAAGCAAACTCAGAATATTCTTTGTGGACACTAAGATACATGGCTACAAGGTAGAACATAAACTCAGCGTGTGGTGCTGATCTGGGTTTTTGCCTCAGTACCAAAACCCCAAACAGCTAAATAAGGAACGTCTGTTCCTTAGTTAGCTACTCAGTCTCTATTCTCCACTGAACTACTTTGCAGTAAAGTATCCCAGCACAAAATCTGGAAAGAACCTTGCTATAAGCAAGTGTTTTCAAAGTACCATTTGATTTGTAACTAATGTTTGATACAAGATTCAAAAATAAATGATATCCCTTGTTGCTCTGCCCCTCTGTAGTACCCAAGCTTCCTTGTCTATTCCATAGATTAATGACATTTTTCTAGAGACATATATATTGTTATACATAAGATATAAAATATATTGTTTTCTATAAAAAATAATAAAAAAAACATTAAGTCAGTATGCCTTACAGTTCATATGTTTAGTCCATGAATGTCATTGCAAATCCAAAGCCATCCTCAGACCTTGGCATCATCCGTATGATGCTGGTTTTATAAATACGCAAAATGCAAAAGTTATAGGATTATGGAAGCCTAAACTCACTTTTAGAGAAGCATAGATGGTCAGATGAGATATGGCATGGTTCAGTGAAGTCCCTTTAGGCACCTCTTGAGATGGCCATGCATAAAATAATAAAGCTGGTAGCCAATAGAGAAGCTACACTCAGTAAGCTTGTAAAACCATGGCTGTCCAAACTAGTGAAGCTGATGTTATGACAAGTGCCTCAGAAATCAGACATGGAATACTTTCTCTAATGAGTTGAAATTTTACTTTGATTTATCCTGTTTCTATCCCATTACTTCTGTTTCAAAATAGAAATAGTTATTCTTTACCATTATATTTTGGAAGTATCTAACTTGTGTTTTGAATTTAATAAGTACCAATGGCTATGTGCCCACACCGAGTCTCAGGAAATACTAGAAATGTAATTTTAAAACATTGGAGATGCTTAGATAGGGACTAAACATAAATTAAATTATCATGTGCCACATGTCTTTGAAGGGTATTGTCAGTACGTTGTTTAGATAGTAAAGGTGCCACACAGGTTCATGTATAGAATGTTCTGCCTCCATTTGATAATATTTTGGGCATCTGGTAGAAGCTGGAAAACAGAAAGTCTGTCTCCTCAGAGAAATTACATCATATGGAATGTGATCTTTGTCCCCATTTTCACTTCACATTTCCTGTCAACTATGAAAATAAAGAAGTTTCTCTTGCAAATTTCCTGCTATTATTATGCATTTATTAAGTAATTGATATCATTGTAACCATGGAATGAACTCCCAGAAATTGAGCCAGAATGATCTCTTTGAGTGTTTTTTTCTTGGTATTTTCTTAAGATTGACCCAAAAGATCAATAACACAAATAGATAATAGGATTTAGACATATTTTATACTATGATAATCCATAGTAGACTGTGTGGATCATGTAGCATGGAGGCATGAATTAACAAAAGATAAGAACAAAGAGTTGTACTTCTCAGTCATGCATAGATACATGGAATTTGTGAGCTGTTATACCCTGAAAAGAACAGTTCACAGTGGAATAATTTGTGGACAATAACACTCAGGATGAGAAAATGATTATTTTTACATGAAGGATAATAAATAATAGATTGATATATGAATCAATTTATCATGATTACAGATATCTTGAGTCATACTCAACATCATCCAGGCCAGAGTATTCCAGAATAGTTTCTCCAAAGAAGGATTAGTCAAGAAAACTGCTAAAGTGTCATTTGGGACTTACCAACTGTACCCCAAGCAATGTTTTTACTTTAAGAAAAGTAGATTCCTTGTGGCTGAATGAAGTCATTTTTAAGAAGAATTCTTTCTTTCTGACTCAAAGTAGAATGATCCATGTGCTCTTACAGACCACGTGTGTAAGATAATTGCTCCAAGAAATTATGATTTCTTCAATCTTAAATCTACCAGCCTCTCAAAGTATACTGGAGTCATTTTCAGATACCAGCACCAGTTTGTTCTGAAACAGCAAGAAACTGAAACAGAATATAATAAACTACAAGAGGGTAGATGGATTAACTCTTGTTTAAGTCGATACAGAAAAATGTATTGCAGCTAAGTTAGGGTCTGGTTCTTAACACAAAAATTATGATATGACATTACTATTACTAAGAAAAAATACAATACTGTCTATTCCACCGAAAAATGTGTGTTTTTCCAATGTATTTTACACTTTTTTCTAAAATCTTTCTTGTGAATATGATGTACTGTATGCTCAGGAAATTGGTAAGAGCTTCTAAGAAAGATCTTTATCTATATTTTAAAAATTATGTTTAAAAATGTTAGTATAAAAACAAATATAAGCATTAATATGAATATTAGGGTTAAAATGATGAGGTCAGGAACATGGAGGAAGGTAAATAAGAATTGGTAAGAGATGACCAAGGTGACCAGATAAGTGTAGGAAGCTAGGCTCTGAGGAAAACATTTTATATAAAACATGAACACACACACACACACACACACACACACACACACATACACATACACATACATATACATATACATATATATATATATATATATATATATATATATATTGCCTTATATTCTGGAACATGTATTTCTTATATGATTTTTGATTTCTCACTCAGTAAAATCAATCTACTTTCTAAATTTAAAAACCAGAAATTTTTGCTTGACTCTGTGAACTACATATATATGACTGCCACAAATTCACATGTTTTAATACTATCCCCAAAAGGTTGTCTACAATCCAGAAAGTATGTCTTTTTCAGACATCAGGTCTTCTAGCAAACCAAAACTATGACAACAATTAGATGCCAGCCATTGTGAGAATCACAATAAATATCACCACAACAATTTCTCCATAGCTTGAAAAATGTGATACATATATTTTCATTTTTACATATATATGACATACATAAGTAAAATGGGTAAATAAATGTTAATACAAAAAATTCATATAAGTCTTCTCCAGTGTTTCCTTACCTAACATAACATCTATATCTTAACCATAAAATATAGAACTTGATACTGAAAATGAAACCCTAACAAAACATTTAAAAATCAATTATCTTTTATTTAACCAGAAATAAAGGAAAACATCTGTATTTTGACATGAGATGCAATAATTAATAGAAAAACTAGTATCTAGGCTGCCTGACTAAAAACTCCTTCTTGGTCACTGGCAGCCCAGTGTCACTTGGCAAAAGCAAAAATCATCTTTTCTTTCTCTCTGAGAAGGCTCACCTGATTGTAACATCTTATTTTCTATAGAAGTAATAAAAGCACATGTCATACAACAAAACAATCCAGCCAAGTAACATATTTACCCCTTCTCTCCAATTTGGAAGTTCTAAGAAAACAGATTAATCCATTCTTTTGAATGATTTCTCTACTAGATCACTAAAACTCTGAACAATAATTGAGCTTAGGATCCATGAGTAACAAGCTACAGAGAAATAAACTATGACTCAAATTGAGTATTAGAGATGATTTTGGATAACAAAAGCAAAAAACAGACATCAATGACCACCTGTGAGTTACACATCACCTGAATCTTAAAGTTATGCTGGAAGAAGATCTGAGAGAATATTAAAGATATTTCTAAAACTGATCTCAAAGTTATAAATTCTATTGATACTTCTATAAGACATGATAGTCTATATCCCTAAAGACTAACACATATGTGTTTTCTCGTCCTAGAAGACAAAATAATACATTCTTTATATCAGGATCTGTAGTATTTTGTAATGTATTCGACATTTATTTCCTTTACCATTTTGTTTAATTAAACAGGTCTAGGCATTGAAGAGGTAATTAAAAAATTCTCCTTGTAGTCCTTGCTGAAGCTTAGAATTTGCTGAAGATTTTTACTATTTAGAGTAAGAAGAGAAATCCAGTGTTTTATGTGATTGCAAAATGCATAATAGTAGAATTTCTTATCCCAATACGAAACACAGTTTTGGAAATAAGAGTAATTGGTCAGTCCAAAAAATACAAAATTCTTTAAGAATCACCCCAACATTCTACTTCCTAGCAAACCATCAGTTTACTCTGCCACTTTGCATGGGGGAATGACTCTGCAAATAAACATGTCATACCCGTGTAGTGTGACATTTTACCTTCTACATATATCAAAATGTGAGGCATATTAATAACCTTAGTATGTTTTCAAGAAAAGTCACTAAATTTGACATGCTTACAATAATGAAAAATATTAACATACTGGAATTTACTGATTTTATTTTCACAAGTTAAATTATCACTTTTAGATTTATCCATCACATATCACTGTGATATATAGTTTTATTTTACTAAGCGTATATTCTAACTACAATTGTTAAGAGGCTAATAGGTCAACAAAGATCAGAAAAGCATATTTTTGATTCAGGATCTTTCTATGTAGAACTGATTGTACTGGAACTTGTTACATAGACTATGTTGGCCTCTAACACAAGAAGATCTTCCTGCCTCTGCGTCCTGAGTGCTAGGATTAAAGTTCTGCACCAGTACACCCAGCACAAAAGGATATTTAAAATTTGGTGTATTCATTCCTTTATGTTGGAAAAATTGGCAGTTTCACAGTCTGTCATTGCTCTAATTCAATATGTGGTTGTAGCTTTGCAAATTCTCATGATCATACTGAGTTTCTTACCTGATAAAAGTAAGCAACAACAACAAAAAAATTACATGTACATACAAATATATACCTGACACCCAAACAGAAGATATTTTGTACTGTCATGTGGGCTATCCTATTGATAGATGTTGATCTCTCAATTATAGAAGCAGCCGATGCAAATATAGGAAATATCATCAACTAGTAAGATTGCTGAAATAGTTGTTTGCTTTACTGTACTTTTATTTGGCTTCTATAAACCCACCTCTGCAAATCATTTTAAATGGAATTGAAACAGAACATTTTCCTCCAGTAGACTTCATACAAACCAGTTTAATATTTTATACTAATCCATTAAAAATATTATTACATTTCCTTGCACACCTCAGCACTATAACAGCACATGCTACATAAACATTCTTTTATTGCAATGATTAATCATCTGGAAAAAAAATGAGAACCTAATGCTTGTTAGGAGAAAACACAGAGATGCCTGTCTGAGTTTTGAGAACAAATTGCAATTATGCTGTATGCAAGTGAGCTGTATTTTCCCTTCTTAATATTTTAGTCAACATTTTATAATACATATACATTTAAGAAGTTATAAAATGATATTAATTAAAAAATTGTTTCCTATAAAATATATTTTGATCATGCCTCCACATCCTACTTCTTGACTTCTTGATCCCCCTACCTGTCCACCCATCGAAATATACATATGTGTATATATAACATCAAAAACAAAAAAAATCATATATACAAAAACACAAAAATGAAAATCAAACCAAATTAGCAAGAGACAAATGAGAAAAGAAAAAGGTGTCAAAATTAAATGAACACACACACACACACACACAAAACAAGCAAAAACCACAGAGTCCTGGGATTTGACCTAGAATGTAGTTGTTTTTCCGATTACCATCAGGTGTAAATTTCAAATAGCTTCTTCATTTGGAGTCAGAGTCCATATCCATACCCTCTCCTCAATGCTAGGATCCTGTATGGGTTGAATCTGTGAGGATCTCATGGATACTTTTAGGGTCTCTGGGAGTTCATATATACTTCTGTGCTCTGTGTCTGGGAAACACTGTTTTCTTGGAGTTATCTACCACCTCTGGCACTTACACTCTTACTGCCTTCTCTTCTGTATGATCCCTGAATCTTGTGTGTAGAACTTTAATGAAGACATCCAATATAGGACTGAGGGTTTAAAAGTAACTCTGCAACACAGGCCTGGCTTGTATGCAAGTGTGGTGATTTGAATAAGAAAGACTTCCACAAATCCATATGTTTGAATGTTCGATGCCCATTTGGTAGACTGGAAAGAATTAGAAAGTCATGGAGACATATGTCACATAAGTGGACACTGAGGTTTTAATTACCCAGACCATTGATAGTTACCTCTCTTTCTTTCTCAATCTGCTTTTTCTGAACCAAAGTGTAAGTGCTCAGATACTGCTTCAGTACAATGTCTACCTTAATCCTGCCATGTTTCCTAACATGATAGACATGGATCCTAACCATATGAAATTATAGGTGAGCTCACAATAAACTCTTTCATCTTTAAGTTGCCTTTGCTATGGTTTCTTATCACAGCAATAGAAACTAATACAGTGGGTACCCAGTCACTTTCTGACTAGATATGGGTCTCATAAAGAAGAGACCTTAGGCCTGGTCCTGTAAACCTAGTAAAGAGCTCAAACCTAAAGAGGTCATAGACCATAATGAGAGACACCATGAGGCCTCATCCTTCACTGAAAAACTATTGGCATTTAATGATTATTGCAGAATGTGGAGTCAGTTATTTCAGTTCTCTTGAATCTGTTGAGATTTGCTTGGACTCCCAGTAGGTGATCAATTTTGGGAAAAGATCCAAGAGGTGCTGATAAGGTACATTCTTTCTGTTTGGCTGTACCTACTTATAACTTGTCCTTACTCCAATATTCTCAGAATCTAAGAGACCATGCGTGGGAGCCAAGGTAATTAAGCCCAGGAAATCTTTCAACCATCATAGACAGATAAAATAAAATATTCCATGATGAATTCTCCTAAACAATATATCTAAACACACAATATATATATATATATATATATATATATATATATATATTTACATATACACACATATATATTCAAATCCAACCTCCAAAAGGAAAAATTCAAACCAAGAATGTTAACTATACACATGCAAATGCAGTAAATATAAAATGTCATACTAGAAAGTCTAGAAAAGTGAAGCATACTTATACACACATAAACAAAACCACCAAAACCACCACAATCCACGACCACAATCAAAATAACAGAAATTAACTAACATTACTCACTGATATTTCTCAATGTCAATGGACTCAATTCTCTCAATATAAAAGCCTAGATTAAAAGATGGATATGAGACCTGGACCATTTCTTCTGCTGCATTTAAGAAACACACTTTAACAGCAAGGATAGGCATTACCTCAGGGTAATGAGATGGAAAAAGATATTGCAGCCAAATGGTTCTAAAAGCAAGTTTGGATAGATATTTTAATATCTATTAAAAGACACTTCAAACCAAAATTAATTAAAAGAGATAGGGTAGAACACTACATACTCATCAAAGAAAAAAATCTAAGACGATATTTCAATTCTTAACATAAGTGCTTCCAATACAAGGGCACTCACATTTGTAAAAGAAACACTACTATAGCTTAAATCACATACCAATCTTCACAAACTGATAGTAAGAGACTTCAATATCCTACTCTCACCAATCATGTACTGATTATCCACACAAAACATACCAGGTAAATACTGGGCTAACTGATGTTGTAAACCCATGGGTCTACAGACATTGTAGAACATTCAATCCAAACAAAAAGAATGTACTTTCTCAGCACCTCATAGATCTTTCTACAAAATTGACCACAAACTGAGAGAGCAACCATATCTCAGCAAATACAAAAGAATTGAAATAACTCTCTGCATTTGACCAAAAAATAATGGATAAAGAATAGGTATCAAGAACAATAGAGAAAAAAAAACAGAAAGCTCAAACTCATTGAAACAGAACAACTCTATACTGAATGAAAAATGGATCAAGACAGAAATAAAAAAAAGAAATTACAGAGTTTCTAGAATTCAATGAGGATAACACACAGCATACTCAGACTTCTGGGACAAAATGAAGCAGTGCAAAGAAAAAATATCACTGTATGTCTACAAGAAGAAATTGTAGAAATCTTATACTAACACCTTATACCACCATATCTGGAAGCTCAAGAACAGAAAGAATTAAGCACACTTAAGAAGTGTGACAGCAAGAAATAAAGTAAGGGTAAAATCAAGAAAATAGAAACAAAGAAAACAATACAAAGAATCAATAAAACAAAGAGTTGGTTCTTTTAGAAAACCAACAAAGCCTTACCCAAACAAACTAAAGTACATACAGAGAGATTATCCAAGTTAGTAAAATCAGAAATCCAAGAAGGGATATAACAGAGACCCTGCATATCAAAAAAAAAAAGTCATTCAGTTATATTTCAAAGACCTATACTATACCAAATTTGAAATTCTAAAAGAAATGAATAGTTTTTCCAATATGTACCACATACCAATGTTAAATCAAAATCAGATAAATAAGTTATATAGGCCTATAACCCCTAAGAAACTAGAAGGAGTCATTACAAATATTTTAACCCAAAAGATCTCAGGGCTGGACTGTTTTAGCACATAATTCTACTGGACTTTCAAATAAGAGTTAATACTAGTACTCAAATAATTCCACAAAATCAAAATAGAAGGAACATAAATAAGTTCATTTTGTAGTCAAGTTACTCTGATATCCAACTACTTAAAGACTCAACAAAGTTAGAGAATTACAAGCAATTTCCCTTTTGAATATGGATGCAAAAATACTTGCAACCTGAGTCCAAGAACAAACCAAAAATCATCAATCGTGATCAAATGTGCCTCATCCTAGAGATGCAGGGACAGTTCAACATGTGAAATCCATCAATGTAATCCACCATAAATAAGCGTAAAGAAAGAAAAAGAACATGAGTGTCTATTAGATTCCATAAAAGCATTTAGCAAAATCTAACACATATTAATGATAAAAGTACTAGAAAGATTAGGAATATAAGGAACATAATAAAGACCATTTATACGATGCCTATAGCCTTCATCAAGTCAAATGGAGAGGGAATACACGCAGAACAATTCCATTAAAATAATGAATAAGCCAATGTTGTTTTACTCCCTCCATTCCTATTTAATATAGTACTTAACATTTTAGCTTGAGGAATAAGATACCAGACAGAAATCAAAGGATAAAAATTGGAAAGGAAGAAGTCATCATATCTTTATTTGAAGAGAATATGATTGAATGTGTAAGTGACCATAAAATTTCCACCAGGGAACTCCTAGAGCTGATATACACTTCCAATGAAATAGTTGACTTTAAAATTAACTCAGAAAAATCAGTAGCCCTCCTATATAGAAATGAAAAAATGTACTGACAAAGAAATCAGGAAAAGAATACCTGTCATAATACCCTCAAATAATATAAAATATCTTTGGGCAGTTTTAAGCAAGCAACTAAAAAACTTAGGAAAACTTCAAGATTGAAAACTGAAATTGAAGAAGACATCAGAAGATGGAAAGATCCCATGCTCTTGGATCAATAGGATTAACATAGTTAAAAATGACAATTCTAAGACAATTAATCTATAAACTCAACACAATTCCCATCAAAATTCTAACACAATTCTTGACAGACATTTAAATATTGCAGATATTCTTAGCATCATTTGAAATAAACAAAACATAACAGGATAGCTAAAACCATCCTAAAGAATGAAAGAGCTGCTAGAGGTAACAGCATACTTGATTTCAAGTTGTACTACAGAGCTATAATAATAAAACACATACAAAACTGGCATAAATACAGAACTGTTCATCACTTGAATGAAACTCAGACCCAAATCCACACACTTATAGACACCTGAATGGATTCTGAAGTGGTGTTTTTTTGTAGCCAAGTAGAGCCTGCACTGATAAGAGTGGGTTACATTTGGTTGAGTGGCTGGCCAAAGGGCTTCTATGAAGGTCCCTAAACAACTGAAGATGATGTTAGGACAGAAGATCGATCCCTAAAAATGACTAAGGGACACCAATGACAAGAAGAACATCCACACATCTCATTGAACTTGGAGAGATTGAGCTGGTGCCTGCATGAAGCTTTCACTGCTACTTTCCAGTCTCTGGTGTGGGAAGGTATTCTGCAGACCCCAGAAATATACATCCAGACACCAACTCATTCACAAACACCTACACCTACACCAACTCATTCACAAACACCTCCACCTACAGTCTGTTCTGCCTACAAAATGTTCTGGGGAGATGGTAGTACAGAACTTGTGGGAGAAACCAACCAAGATTTGGGTTAACTTGAGGTCCAGGCCAGTAGATTGACTCCATGTCCTACACTGGCTGGATGGTGAGAAACAAAACAATGAATTGCTCAGAGACTTAGAGTAAAACATAAAATCAAAGACATACACACACATACACACACACACAAATACACACATACGCACACATAACACAAACATATAGAGAGTATGTGTTCATATATAAGTACATAGAAATGTATGCACACACATACACACAAATACATATATACATATATGTATATTTGTATGTATATGAAATGATATTCCACTATATTTATAAATCAGCATCATCTCCAGTCATTACAGAAGCTTCCTCCTACAGTAAATATGAGCAGGTACAAAGACTCACAACCAGATATTATGCAGAGGGAGCGAGAGTGAGAACAAGAGCAAGAGCATGAATATTAGAGGTGTCCATCAGGTCCTTTTCCTCAAAGATTGGTGAAACCCATGAAAGAGTGGGGTGAAACATAGTAAGAGGCAGAGTATGGAGGACATCAGGATATTGGCCTATTGAATCAATTAAGCAGGGCTCACATGGGCTCATGGAGTCTTAGGTGGCAAGCATGAGGTCAACATGGATATGTACCAGGTCTGCTCTATCTGTGTTATTGCTGTTAGCTTCATGGTTTTGTGGGACTCCTAACAGTGGGAACAGATGTATCACTGACTTTTTCCTGCTCTTGCTCCTCTTTCCTCCTATAGCTCTGCCTTGTCCAGCCTCAATATCAGGGCTTAGTTTAATTAATTAATTAATTAATTAATTAACCTCTGTGACAGGTTTGCTGCCAGACTCAGTGCTTTATGTCCCCAAAAGAAACACATGAACACCCTGTCTTTATATTTAAATCTGCCTTAAACAACACAATAGCTGGGCTACTGCCTAACTTCCATGTGATTATTCTCAACTTATTGCTTAATAATTCTATGTTCTATCTTGGCTGCCCTGAACCCAGTTGGTTAGCCCCCTGTGCTGCATTCTCCAGCATCTTCCAGATGGCACCTATGCCTCTTTGTCCTGCCCTCTTCTCAAGCAAGGTATCGCTCCTCTCCTCCACATTTTTCTAGCATGGCAGATCCTCTCTGCCACCTATAGCTGTCCTAAGCCCAGGAATTCCTAAAATCCTGCCTCTGTCTTCCCTGTCCAACTGATGGCTGTTGGCATTTTTATTTATAAATCAGAACCAACTGGGGTCAGATTCCCAGAAGCTATGTGCAACACTCTCATACACAAAGGATTTTAGGGAACATAATTAGTATTCCTAATACAAACAACTACAGGGCTTTTACTTTATCATGATCTTGTTTTATCCTGATTGTCTGTCTTCTCTTGGAGACCTGCTCTTTTCTGAAGATGAAAAGGAGTAGGAGTGGGTCTGGGAGAGTAATGGTTTGGAGGAGCTGGGAGGCATGAGGGGGATGGGAAATTGGACCCAGGGTATATTGTATAAGAGAAACCTCTATTTCAATAAAGACACATATAAGCAAACACTATAAAAATCATTTGAAAAATTAGTAATTCAAGGAAGGAAGTTAGTCTGTATAGTACTGACATAACATTAACTTATTCATCCATTAGAGTCTATTATTTGTCTTTTCTGTACTAAGAAATGATCTAAGCACTGAGAATTTAAAGCTAAACAAAGGAGCTGTCCTTTTACTGAAAAAAATCAAAGTTTTTATGCAATATTAATATAAGATAACATAACCTTTATATGTATAAACATATAAATATATACAGAAAATAAGTAATATACTAAATAAAATATTAAAAGTAAAGTGAATATTAGTGAGGACATTTATGAAAAGAGCACTAGAGCAGACTAAGAGCATCTAACTTAGGTGAGACAAGGCCAATCTCATTTAGAATGAAAATTTTGAAAAAAAAATTCCCAAAAGAATTTTAAGACATTGATATCATTTGCTTCAGAAATCTATATTCAGAAGAAGGGTCAAATCTTTGCTCTGAACATGTATTCTTGACACATATCCACAATCCTGGAACAGGGATAAGAAGCAGGATGATCATGAGTTTGTGGCCAACTGGGGATATCTAAGAAATTATTGCTGCTCATAAAGTGAGAAATATTGCCTAATTTCTTCAGTTGGTAAAGTCTACTTTAGAAGTTAACAAGTTTTAATTTTGTCAAAGAGTTAAATATTGAAGAAAATGGTAGTATGTTATCAAGGAAGCATTTTATCTATTCTAGGTTCCAGGCTTTGGATTAAAAAATATTATACTGAATATTGTCGTACTTTTTTTATTACCTTTGAACATACATATGATTTGATGTTCAAAAACATTTTTAGACCATACATAGTTTTCAAGAGGACCAACTAAAATAGTAGTTACACATGTGTTTTCAAAATTCTGTCAAACATATACTATGCATGAGCAATAATTCAGGGTGCTGTGGTGATGCTAGGACATGAAAGCTAGTTTTGGCTAAAGAATGTGATCCCTGTTATGGGGTCAGTTACTTCTGGTTGCCATTACTAACTCTTGATTTATAATATTGTTTCTTTTTTTTAGAGTCTTTATTGATGATTAATAACTCATCAAAAATCTTGAACAAGTTTGCCTATGTCTTTTAACAAACTGATTTTTACGTATGTTCCTTCATCATATCATAAACAATGTTTCCTCATGAATCAAAGAATGTATAAGTTCTATGAACTATAAATATTTCTATGCACTATAAATGCTTAATTTTGTATCTTTAGATTGAAAAGACCATTTCTACTTCATGATAAAGTCATGGTGTATCTATTGTTAGATTTTCGGCGCAGCTTGGAACAGACCACAACAGACCAGACGGTTCCATGAGGGGCTGAGGGAAGAGAGAGAGAGAAGAGAGAGAGCAGAGAGGTAGAGGAGTAGAGGCAGGCCATGACCACATGGAGAGAGGAGGAAGGGAGGGGGGGTGGGGAGGGCAACGTGCAGGCACGGGAGTAAGGGGGCAAGAGAGAGAGGAGGGGACAGGCAGCCCCTTTTATAGTGGGCAGGCCTACCTGTCTGTTGCCAGGTAACTGTGGGAAGGAGCATACCTGGCTGTTGTCAGGTATCTGTGGAAGTGGAATTTATACCAGAATACTAACATCTATTATAATCATTTCTGCTAACATTAAGCAAAAAGTTTTGAACTTACTTATATTCAAGTTTCTTTATACATAAAAACATGTATTTAAAGACTAACAGTGAGAAATTAATTTAAATTAACTTAAATTACATGAACCTCAGGGCAGTGCCTAATATGAAATTAGTGATCTTTTAGGGTAATTCTTAAAACCCATGCTAGAGAAATAACATCTAGATATTTCTGTTGTCCATTTTCTCCCCAGAGGCAGCATGATACATTTTCCATCAGAAGCATCTTCTTCTGTGGTTATATAGTTGCAGGTTTGGTAAGAACATTCAGCTTCATCACCATTTTCCAAGAGTCAAAGGCACTTCTTAATTTTAGAAAAAATGACTACATAGAACCAACACAAAAATCTCATTTGAAACTTAGTAGGCAACAGTAAGAAATGAAATTGGATATAATAAATACTTTTCTTTCTCAAAAGAACCTACCAGTGTCATGTTCAAAAATAAGAAATGTTAAGTAGAACAGTTCCAAGTACATTAATATCAATAGTTAACATTCTTTTATAATTTTCCTTTTAAGCAAAAGCAAAACAAAATCAATTAAGTTTAATTGGAAATGTAGGAAGATGACAAGGAAAGCTGGTGGACTATCCTGCTGTGGAGCTGTCTACAAGACTGACTACTTCACTAGACAGGACTGCTTAGGCAAAGCCTGCTGGGAATGGAAGAATGAGCTACATAAATTGGTCATCCTTCCTCTTGTTTCCTGCTTATTCCATAGTTCAGTTTTTCAGCCCCATAGGAGAATACTAACATGCCCCATGGAAAGAAAAGACTTTCTGCCTTCTACTACCATAAAACATATAAAAGAGGTTGCTGGAGATTTTTGTTCAGGAATGTAAGTCCAATTTACATTTTGCTCTTGAAAATGTTAAGTTCCTATTACTAGTTACTTGCAAGTAAAAATCCAGAAAGTAAATATTCTACTCAAATTGCATCTTTGGAAACAGGAAATAATTTTCAAATCATAATATATTATACCTATAATAGACCTTAGCACCCTGTAGCTTAGTTTCTTAGAAAGCAGCATGCTTTGTTCTGTTTGGAGCCTAAGTATCTGCTCACTTCTTAGAAAGTGGTGAGTAGCAAGGGGCCAGGGATACCTCTAGCTTTTTAAATTCGATTTTCTGCTCTCAGCTGCACTTCGCCTACAGTTTATTCTCACTCTTTAAGGACATTTTCCAAGTTGGAAATTTTACTACTCATTAGTAAATACCCCAGTGTGTGACTAGGGAAATTTTTGAGGAGGCTAATACTCTCAGTTAATTGGCTCTTTTTCTATCAGGGAATAGCGTGATAGAGCTGGAATAGAACTTACAATGAAATCACCGCCAACTTTAATACTTAAAACTGTTTAGAGTTTGACTGTTTGGAATTCTACTTTCTGGTTTAGATAAAAATTTTGCTTAACATGGGTTGTTCTTAGCATGATGTTTTCAAAATAATGCATTCTCAATTTTTATATTGTTTTCCATTATGCTCACATATTAGTGTAACTTACTACAAATAAGACCAATAGAAAAAATATCTCATATTTAACAACTCTCTTCTGCATTAAGTAGAAACATCTAACTGCTGCTTTTGCAATTACTTTTTATTCTTTTTTATTGGCTATTTTATTTATTTACATTTCAGATGCCATCCCCTTTCCCCATTTCCCCTCCCTAGAACCCTCTTATCCTATCACCCCTCCTTCTTTTTGCTTTTATACCATTTTAATGACATGCAAGTAGTCAGGTCAGTTCTAGGTTGAGGAACTAGCAATAGAATAGATGCAAATAGTCAAGGACAAGCAAGACAATAAACACAAATAGTCAAAGAGCAAGTAAGGCAATAAACAAAATTCCATGGACACTCCCTTGATCACTGTTTCTAAGGGCTTATCAGGATGATCAAAATGTCTGAGCCTACTTCCCTGTCCTAGCTCAAAGTCATTTTCATGTCTGAAGCCTACTTCTATGTTCTAGCCTTAAATTTAGATTCCTGTCTGAAATTACTTCTTTGTTCTAGCCTAATGTCAGATTCTTACCTGAAGCCCACTTCCTTGTCCTTGGCCAATGTCATATTCCTTGAAATAACTTTTAATATACTTCATTTTTACCTTAAGTGTACTTTCATATTAGTCTGCTACTATTCTACTTCATGGTGACTGTAGACCACACTAAAAATGCTCTCTAATAAATATATGTGGGAGTGTGTGTGTCCACTTGAGTTCTATTAGGAAAATTTATTAATTTTTGTTATGGAACCATGCTCTCTAGCATTTCCACGTGAGTAGGTTTTTTTCTGATAACTGTGTTAATCTTTGAGTTCTTTTAAGGACAAACAATAGAAGAGATAATCTAAGCTGTGTCCTTGGAACAGTGCAAGAAGTTTTGTGTACTTTCAGTGTCTCCATTGGGTAGTGGGTTCTGTCAAGTCATAACAGGATCTCTGATAATGTTTTAAAGGTACAACAGAAACTCACCCTGAGTAGAAAACATACAGGAAGTGATCTGTATTCCTGTCATATTTTATACCTATAGACATGAATATTGGCTGCACCCCAAATGACTGCAAATATTAGGAACAAGTTCTATTAAAAATTATCCACGAAAGAAAAATTTTCAATGGATTAGAAAATATCTTTAATCTCTTTGTCTGCAATTGTTGACTGTTGGATTGTTCTTAGACTAAAAATTACTCACTATTCTTCTATTCTAACATAAAGAAAGCATGAAATAAATCATAACGTTTCCAGTGGTATCATATATGTAGTTAATAAAATTGCCTATATTATCCTCAACTATGCTGTGGTAGTGAGTCCAACTGCTGGAGAAATAGCATATACGTAAGCAATGAATTTCACATCAGTCGCCTCCCAATCCAGACAAAAACGCAGCAGATAGACACTCTTGAACAACAACTTGAGTAAGGCACTGTGTATGAGAAATATCATCTGTCAACTATTCTTTATTTCTCTCAAATTCCATAGTCTAACAAATAAATGTTTTATATCACCTAATTATTTACTAAGTAGAGTTAAAAAAATGAATTACTGTAGATAACCAAATCTATGATTAAAATTAGAAAACAGAAAAGATATTAGAGTAGATGTTTAAAGGTACAGCCTAAAAATATTGTTTCTAAGTCTTCTTTCATTTTCTTTATAGTAAAGATTATGAAAAACAGAGCTATTAAAATGTATTTAGTCTTCTGTCTATAAAGATTGCCCCTTTATATAACATCTGACGTATAAAATCAGTTCTGTTCAAACTAATATGAAAAGAAATTAGTTACAAAACATAATAGATGTCATTAACTAAAGCTGTATCTTGATCATGTCATTTATTGTGAAAAATCTGATGAAACTTGAGCATTTCAGAAACTTGTAAACATGGAATAGACCATAGTATCTAACCTTGTTAGAGGTAATCAAGAAAATAAATAATGAAATACAACAATGAAGTGTGATTAAATGACCCATCAGAACAATGCTAACTCTTAAGCAATATATCATAGGGTTTGCAGGAAAAAATACTTTATTATTTTTCTTTACTTATTTCTCTATTTACTATTTACTATTATTGTAGAAGTCCCCAATTTTTTAGTGTTTTAATAAAAACAATTCATTTGACCTATATTTTCTTCCCTGTAAAATACAAAAGAAACCAAAACCATATTATTAAAAACCTCTATTATTGGCCCCTGCCTGGTCCTTTGGGCTGGGGCAGACACAGAGTTGGGAGCCAGGGACATTCAGGACACAACAGCTACCCAAACCCCGACCCTCCGGAATTCCACTTCCCTTCTGCCCCTGCCTGGTCCTTTGGGCTGGGGTAGACACAGAGTTGGTCTGCTCCTGTGAAGATACTGAATCCTGAGTCATCCTAGAGGAGCCACTGCACTCAGAGCAGCCGGTAAGAACTCCATCTCACTCCCTACGCCACAGAGATACATCTGGGAGCCAGGAACATTCAGGACACAGCAGCTACCCAAACCCCAACCCTGCAGAATTCCACTTCCCTTCCACCCCTGCCTGGTCTTTGGGCTGGGCCAGACACAGAATTGGTCTGCTCCTGTGGAGATACTGAATCCTGAGTCATCCTAGAGGAGCCACTGCACTCAGAGCAGCCGGTAAGAACTCCAACTCACTCCCTAAACCCAGAGATACATCTGGGAGCCAGGGACATTCAGGACACAGCAGCTACCCAAACCCCACCCCTTCGGATTTCTACTTCCCTTCCGCCCATTCCTGGTCCTTTGGGCTGGGGCAGACACAGAGTTGGTCTGCTCCTGTCCTGCGGAGATACTGAATCCTGAGTCATCCTAGAGGAGCCATTGCACTCAGAGCAGCCAACAAAGAGTTGGTCTGCTCCTGTGGAGATATTGAATCCTGAGCCATCCTAGAGGAGCCACTGTACTCAGAGCAGCCGATGAGCCACTGCACTCAGAGCAGCAGACACCAAACTGGTTTGCACTTGGGAGACATCGTATCCTGAGCCATCCTAGAGGAACCACTGCACCCAGAGCAGAAGGATTTCCAGATCCAAGAGGTGGCCTGAGTTCCAGGAGTTCTTCCACCCAGGATATTAGGATCAAAAGACCACAGAGACATCTGGACTCTGAGGAGCTCTGCAGCAAGCAAGACAACTGGAAATACAGACACCAGTCTTACACAGTGAGAGCAGGTAACACTAGAGGTAACCAGATGGCAAAAGGCAAGCGCAAGAACATAAGCAACAGAAACCAAAGTTTCTCGGCATCATCAGTACCCGGTTCTCCCAATATAGAAAGCCCTGGACACCCCATCACACCTGAAAAGCAGGATTCAGAATTAAAATCACTTCTCATGAGGATGATAGAGGATTAGAAGAAGGAATTAAGTAACTCCCTTAAAGAAATACAGGAGAGTACAAGTAAACAGATAGAAGCCCTTAAAGAGGAATCACAGAAATCCCTTAAAGAAATGCAAGAAAACACAAAGAAGGAATTAAACAAAAACATTCAGGATCTGAAAATGGAAATAGAAACAATAAATAAAGCTCAAAGGGAGACAACCATGGAGATAAAAAACCTAAGAAAGAGATCAAGAGTCATAGATGCAAGAATCACCAACCGAATGTAAGAGATAGAAGAGAGAATCTCAAATGCAGAAGATACGGTGGAATATATTGACAAAGTTGTCAATGAAAATGCAAAATGCAAAAAACTCCTAACTCAAAACATCCAGGAAATCCAGGACACAATGAGAAGACCAAGCCTAAGGATAATAGACATAGATGAGAATGAAGATCCCCAACCTAAAGTGCCAGTAAATATCGTCAACAAAATTATTGAGGAGAACTTCCCTAACCTAAAGAACAAGATGCCCATAAATATACAAGAAGCCTACAGAACACCAAATAGACTAGACCAGAAAAAAAAATACCTCCCATCACATAATAATCAAAACATCAGATGCACAAAACAAAGAAAGAATACTAAAAAAAGCAAGGGAAAAAGGTCAAGTAACATATAAAGGCAGACCTATAAGAATTACACCAGACTTCTCACCAGAGACTATAAAAGCCAGAAGAGCCTGGACTGACATCATACAGACCCTAAGAGACTACAATTGCCAGCCCAGATTACTATACCCAGCAAAACTCTCAGTCACTATAGATGGTGAAACCAAGATATTCCATGACAAAACCAAATTTGCACAGTATCTTCTCATAAACCCAGCAATTCTAAAGATAATTGATGGAAACGCCAACACAAGGAGGGAAACTACAACCTAGAAAAAGCAAGGAAGTAATCTGCCGACAACCCCAAAAGAAGATAACTATACAAACATAATCCTATCCCAATAACAAAAATAGCAGGAAGTCACATTCATTTTTCCTTAATATCTCTTAACATCAATGGTCTCAATTCCCCAATAAAAAGAAGCAGACTATCAGACTGGATACAAAAACAAGAACCAGAATTTTGCTGCATACAAGAAACGCACCTCAGTGACAAAGACAAACACTACCTCAGAAAAAAAGTGTGGAAAACAATTTTCCAAGCCAATGGTCCCAAGAAACAAGCTGGAGTAGCCATTCTAATATCAAATAAAATCAACTTTCATCCAAAATTAATCAAAAAAGATAAGGAAGGACACTTCATACTCATGAAAGGAAAAATCTACCAAGGTAAAATCTCAATTCTGAACATCTATGCTCCAAATGCAAGGGCACCTACATACATAAAAGAAACTTTACTAAAGCTCAAAACACACATAACACCTCACACAATAATAGTGGGGGATTTCAACACCCCACTCTCAGCAATGGACAGATCATGAAAACAGAAACTAAACCGAGACACTTTGACATTAACAGAAGTTATGAACCAAATGGACTTAACAGATATCTATAGAACATTTCATCCTAAAACAAAAGAATATACCTTTTTCTCAGCACCTCATGGTACCTTCTCCAAAATAGACCATATAATTGGTCACAAAACAGGCCTCTACAGATACAAAATGATTGAAATAATCCCTTGCATCCTATCAGATCACCACGGATTAAGACTGGTCTTTAATAATGACAAAAACAATGGAAAACGCACGTGCACATAGAAACTGAACAACTCTCTACTCAATGATGACTTGGTCAAGGAAGAAATAAAGAAAGAAATTAAAGACTTTTTAGAATTCAATGAAAATGAGGACACATCATACCAAAACTTGTGGGACTCCATGAAGGCAGTGCTAAGAGGAAAGCTCATAGCTCTAAGTGCCTACAAAAAGAAACTGGAAAGAGCACACACTAACAAGTTGACTGCACAACTAAAAGCTCTAGAACAAAAAGAAGCAAATACACCCAGGAGGAGTAGAAGGCAGGAAATAATCAAACTCAGGGCTGAAATCAACGAAATAGAAACAGAAAGAACAATACAAAATATCATTAAAACCAGGAGCTGGTTTTTTGAGAAAATCAACAAGATAGATAAACCGTTAGCCAGATTAACCAGAGGGCACAGAGACAGTATCCAAATTAATAAAATCAGAACTGAAAAGGGAGACATAACAACAGAAACTGAAGAAATTCAAAAAATCATCAGATCCTACTATAACGGCCTATACTCAACAAAACTGAAAAACCTGGATGAAATGGACAATTTCCTAGAGAGATACGAGGTACCAAAGTTAAACCAGGAGCAGATAAACCATCTAAATAGTCCCATAACCCCTAAGGAAATAGCAGCAGTCATTAAAAGTCTCCCCACTATAAAAAGCCCAGGACCAGATGGTTTTATTGCTGAATTCTATCAGACCTTCAAGGAAGACCTAATACCAATTCTCTTCACACTACTCCACAAAATAGAAACAGAAGGAACACTACCCAATTCGTTCTATGAAGCTACAATTACACTCATACCCAAACCCCACAAAGACCCGACAAAGAAAGAGAACTTCAGACCAATCTCCCTTATGAACATCGATGCAAAAATACTCAATAAAATTCTAGCAAACCGAATCCAAGACCACATCAAAACAATTGTCCAACCTGATCAAGTAGGTTTTATCCCAGGAATGAAGGGATGGTTCAATATTCAGAAATCCATCAATGTAATCCACTATATAAACAAACTAAAAAAAAAACCACATGATCATCTCACTAGATACTGAGAAAGCATTTGACAAAATTCAACATCCCTTCATGATAAAAGTCTTGGAAAGATCAGGAATTGAAGGCCCCTACCTAAAGATAGTAAAAGCAATTTACAGCAAACCAGTAGCCAACATCAAACTAAATGGAGAGAAACTTGAAGCAATCCCACTAAGGTCAGGGACTAGACAAGGCTGCCCACTCTCCCCCTACCTATTCAGCATAGTACTGGAAGTCCTAGCCAAAGCAATTAGACAACAAAAAGAAGTCAAAGGGATACATATAGGAAAGGAAGAAGTCAAAATATCACTATTTGCAGATGATATGATAGTATACTTAAGTGACCCCAAAACTTCCACCAGAGAACTCCTAAACCTGATAAACAACTTCAGCAAAGTGGCTGGTTATAAAATCAACTCAAACAAATCAGTAGCCTTCCTCTACATGAAAGATAAACAGACTGAAAAAGAAATTAGGGAAATGACACCCTTCACAATAGTTGCAAATAATATAAAATACCTTGGTTTGAATCTAACCAAGCAAGTGAAAGACCTGTATGACAAGAACTTCAAGTCTCTGAAGAAAGAAATCGAAGCAGATCTCAGAAGATGGAAAGATCTCCCATGCTCGTGGATTGGCAGGATTAATATAATAAAAATGGCCATCTTGCCAAACACAATCTACAGATTCAATGCAATCCCCATTAAAATCTCAAATCAATTCTTCACAGAGTTAGAAAAGGAAATTCTCAAATTTATATGGAATCACAAAAAACCCACGATAGTGAAAATTATTCTCAACAATAAAAGAACTTCTGGAGGAATCACCATCCCTGACCTCAAGCTGTACTACAGAGCAATAGTGATAAAAACTACCTGGTATTGGTACAGAGACAGGCAGGAAGATCAACGGAATAGAATTGAAGACTCAGAAATGAACCCACACTCCTATGGTCAACTGATCTTTGACAAAGGAGCTAAAACTGTCCAGTGGAAAAAGGACAGCATTCTCAAGAAATGGTGCTGGTTCAACTGGAGGACAACATGTAGAAGAATGAAAATTGATCCATTCTTATCTCCTTGTACAAAGCTCAAGTCTAAGTGGAAAAAGGACCTCCACATAAAACCAGATACACTGAAACTAATCGAAGAGAAGGTGGGGAAGAGCCTCGAATACTTGGGCACAGGGGAAAAGATCCTGAACAGAACACCAATGGCATATGCTCTAAGATCAAGAATTGACAAATGGGACTTCATAAAATTGCAAAGTTTCTGTAAGGCAAAGGACACTGTCAATAAGACAAAACGACAACCAACAAATTGGGAAAAGATCTTTACCAATCCTACATCTGATAGAGGGCTAATATCCAATATATACAAAGAGAACTCAAGAAATTAGACTCCAGACAACCAAATAACCCTATTAAAAAATGGGGTATAGAGCTTAACAAAGAATTTTCAACGAAGGAAACTCAAATGACCAATAAGCACCTAAAGAAATGTTCAGTATCCTTAGTTGGCAGGGAAATGCAAATCAAAACAACCCTGAGATTCCATCTCACACCAGTCAGAATGGCTAAGATTAAAAACTCAGGTGATAGTAGATGCTGGCGAGGGTGTGCAGAAAGAGGAACACTCTTCCATTGTTGGTGGGACTGCAAGAATGTGCAACCACTTTGGAAATCAGTGTGGTGGTTCCTCAGAAAATTGGGTATAGCATTACTTGAGGATCCAGCTATACAGCTCCTAGGCATATACCCAGAAGATGTTTGAACATATAACAAGGACATATGCTCAACTATGTTCATAGCAGCCTTGTTTATAATAGCCAGGAGCTGGAAAGAATCCAGATGTTCTTCAAGTGAGGAATGGATTTAAAAAATGTGGTATATTTGCACAATGGTGTATAACTCAGCTATTAAAAACAATGAATTCGAGAGTTTCCTAGGTAAATGGATGGAACTAGAAATTAACACCCTGAGTGAAGTAAGCCAATCACAAAAGAACACACATGGTATTCACTCACTGGTTATTGGATATTAGCCCAGAGCCTTGAAATGCCCAAGATGCAACTCACAGGCCACATGAAGCTCATAATGAAGGAAGACCAAGTGGGTGTGATTCGGTCCTTCTTAGAAGGAGCAACAAAATTCTCAATGGTACAAATATGGAGACAAAGTGAGGGACAGAAACTGAAGGAGGGGCCATCTGAAGACCATTCCACCTGAGTACCCATCCCATGTGCAGTCACCAAAAGTAGATGCTGATGTGGAAGTCAGGAAGTGCATGCTGATAAGAGCCTGATTTGGATGTCTCCTCAGAGGTCTTCAAGAGTCTGACATATTCAGAGGCAGATGCTCACAACTAGCCATTGAACTGATAATGGGGTTCCCAATGGAGGAGTCAGAGTGAAGGCCATTGGAGCTGAAAGGGTTTGTGGCCCCATTAGGAGAGCAACAATACCAACCAACCACAGCTCCCAGGGTCTAAACCACCAGCCTAGGAGCACTTAGGGAGGGATCCAGGGCTTAAGCTGAATATGTAAGAGTGGAGGGCCCTGCTGGGCATAGGTGAAAGAAGAGATCCTTGACCTCATGAAGG
The DNA here is from genome assembly GCF_004785775.1 of Grammomys surdaster. Taxonomy (NCBI): domain Eukaryota; kingdom Metazoa; phylum Chordata; class Mammalia; order Rodentia; family Muridae; genus Grammomys; species Grammomys surdaster. The sequence goes on along the minus strand of NW_021604565.1, from coordinate 1,624,788 downwards.
CTGGATGCCTCACGGGCTAGAATTTTGAGGATGAGGATGTGGGAGTGGGGGGTAAGTAGGGGTTACATCCACAGAGAAGAAGGAGGAGGGGTGAGGGGATAGGGGGTTCCTGGGTTGGTGGGGGGATGGGATAAGGGGACATCATATGAAATGTAAATAAAACATCCAATGAAAAAATTTTTTAAAAAAACTATATTATTAAAGCTCACGAGATTACATACCTTGGTCTCATTTATAAAAGGTGTAACATTGATTTCCAAGCCATACAAGGCAACAAGGAGCTTTCTAAATCATCATTCAAAATTCTCATCATTTGAAGGTATCATGGATAATTTGTTTTTTTGCTATGTCTAAGAAATTGCTTTTCAATTTGTAAGAACCATGAAATAAAAGACAGAATACATTTGTCTCTATGACATTTGTTTTCTTCCTGTGCACCCAGAACCCTTATCAACTGCAATGTCTGAATTCTCTGTTAATTGATATTCAAATCCAGGTTTATAAAATGGAATAGGCACTACATCTGACGAGAAGTAAATCTGAAGGGATTTATGTTATGGTGCATGTAATACTTTCACCCTTTTTCTGAACCTTCACAATTCTTTATCTCCAGACTCATTTCTTTGATAGATGTAGTTCAAAGCATTTTCAAAACTTTGTCCTTTGAAATCACCTTCAGCTTCAACTAAGACTCTCACATGTTTCGCCATCTAAATAACACATGCATATACCTTTTCATGCATTCAAATCTACATTATTTTATTTGTCTAAGTGATTCAATTCTTCTCCCTTGTCTCTAAGTATTGATATTTTGTTTTCTACATAATTAATTCCACATTATTCTATGTACTATTATATTCAATTACCTGTCCAGGTATGTGCAATGGTACAATACTGACATGGATTGTCTCAGGTAACCAATCACTATTTGATTAGCTCCTAGGCTCATGAGACAGTAAGAATATATATCTGGTCAAAACCTATAACTATGGAAGTGATAGGCCCTATGAGGTGGTCTAATACTGTTATTTTACTAAATAAACATGTAGTTAAACTGCCTTTTAGATGTTTGTTTGTACTCATAAACTAAAGCAACTCTTGGTCAGATAAGCCTCTTTTGAGAGTAGATGATCTCAAGAAAAGGAATTCTATGCAAAAATGAGGCAAGTAAATGTCCATTAAGTTTTTATCTCTAAACAAGACAGTGTGTCAACTCCTTTGAGTGCTAAGGATGAAGCAGGGGATAACTGAGGCATGAGGAGAAATGAAGTGATCACTTTCTTCTAGATATAACATGGACATTGCTGCCATGAACACAAAGCAGCTCTGTGCATCTGTACTCACTAGAGTTTCACAAAAACAAAGGAAGGAAGACAGAGAGACTGAGAGAGAAAGAAGGAAGGAAGGAAAGATGAAAAGACAGGAAAGGGGAAGGAAAGAAGAGAGATAAGACTAAGAGGGTGACTTGTTCAGAAGGAAGGGTTCAGTTGTGAGTCAGATAAGAAAGGAATGATACATTGTGCAGTGGAGGGCTGGATATGATCACAGTGCATTGTTCATTCTCACAAAATTGAAAAACTAATTATGAAAATATTCAAGTGTTACATAAATGTCAAAAAGATATTATCCCAATAGCAGGAAGAAGGGACTCATATTACTCTCCCACATGTTTCCTGTTCTGTTCTGCACTTTTTTGCTGTTGTCATCATTCTCATCTCTGGTACTTGAAGGCATTCTTGGTCCTTTGATTCTTTCTTCAGCTTCAAGTATAATTTTCAGCACATGGATCACACATACTGTAAAATGTCTGTCTTTGAAATATTTTAACATTGTATTTAAATCTTATATCCTAATTTGTATCCCAGAAAAGCCCTTCTGCTAAGTCAAAGATTGCTTACTAAATCCCCTTCCAGGCTACATTTCTAACTTGATGAATCAAAGTAAGAGCAGAAACCTCTTTGTTCCTCTTAATCTTTAATGTTTTTGCTTTGTCGTGTTGGGAATCCACCCTAGGAAGAGCCATGTACCATGCATGTTCCAAACAAGTACTCAGCACTAAATTTTTCCCCAACATTTCTTTCCCTGATTCTTACCTCTCTTAGTTACTGTTCTATTGCTCTGAAGAGATACCACAGCTGAGGCAGCATATAAACGACATCATTTAATTAGGGACTCCCTTACAGTTCCAGAGACTGAAGGATTAACCATGGGGAAAGCAGCAAGCTGACCGGCATGTTACTGAAATAATAGCTGAAGCTCACATGTAGAGGCCGAGAGAGAAGGAGAGAGAAGGGGGGGGAGAGAGAGAGAGAGAGAGAGAGAGAGAGAGAGAGAGAGAGAGAGAGAGAGAGAAACAAAGAAACAAAGAAACAAAGAAAGAGAGAGACTGTTCCTGGTATGAGCTTTTGAAATCTCAAAAACAATCCTCAATGATACACCTCTTCCAGCAATACCACACATCCTAATTCTTCCTAAAACAGTTCTAACAGACATTCAAAAATATAACACTATGGGTTGAGGTTTTCTCATTCAAATCATTATATTGCTTAACCTCACAAAGACTGGACACAAGTTAAACTGACTTGATGTGGCCTTGCAACCAGAGATAGGAATCCAAGATTGCGCAGTCTTAGTTGTACAGAAATTTTATTGTTGAAACTAAGAAAATATTAACTAGCAAAGTGATGATATTATGAAATTATTTAGTTTATTTTAATATGTTTAGTTTTCATATAAGAAGTATTAAATTAAGACTGTGTAATATTTACAGATATCAGTTCTTTCCTCACACAATCTGAACAACTAGCATTTTTATTTAAACCACATTGCCTTAAGGCCAAAGCAATCACTTTCATCTTAGTATATATATTTCAGATATTACTGGATTATGTTTGTTACATTTACACAAAACAAACATGGTAATAGGCATAAATGTTCCTCTTGATATTTCTTTTCACATTCTTAAAATAATACTATTGATAAAATCTATATCAAAATTTTATTAATTTATATACTAAAGTTTGTTAGAAATATATCAAGACATTGTGTTTTAAAATTGTCAATTTTGTATCTTCAATTATTAAAATAAAATGAGATTAAGCTATGTATTAACTTAAATATTGGCATAGTGAATATTTAAAATAACCAAAGTATTGTTAAATTCTGTTTGTTAGTATAAAGATTATTTTTAAATGATGTTATCAGTAAATAAAATCAGAGTATAATTCTTAGTGTATAACTATTCATGCAAGGTACAGTTGAATCTACATTGAGATATTGAAATCTGAGGCCCATAAGTATGGAATATCACATAGCAGTTTATAGGTTAAATGGATAAGGTTAACATTAGCACATGTAGACAGGATCCAAAGTAAATAGGACAAGTATTTCTTTCAGAGAACCATGTTAGCAGTGGAAATCCATACAAAATAAGCAATGGAGAAAGGCATGTTTTGGCAGGATGTAGAGAAGCCCTGTCCAAGGAATGACTTTCTCGCCAATGACTCAATCACACCAGCTTCCCTGGCATCACTACCTCCCTCATATCCAGATGCCAATGAATATCTGGATCATAAGATTTTTCTGCCCTGCTAGAGCAAACTTCTATTCAGAAATTGGTTTCCAATAGAGACCTGCTTAAGGCAATAGATTGTGTTGTCCAAACTCCTATAAATATGCATCCCCACATGATGGCTCTATTTCATTTTGAAAACTGGTAAATTGGCCTCTGATTTTAGATTATTTTCTATTATGTATAATTTGAATGCAACCTAGAGGCATAGTATGGGCCAAAAACCTAAATGAATGAACAAATAAAAATGAGTGAAAACTTGTACAAGCATTGTCCTTAACAAAAAAATGAAAATATTGTGAACCTTTTATTACAAGGGTTATGATATGGTAACATTTCCTAGTAGAATGCTCAGTGTTTCAGTGCGAGCACTTCTGCGTTCTTAAAATTAACGTATTGTGTCACTTCCTTTGAAAGCCTCAGTAATTATTTTGTGTTTACTTAGCAAATAGAGAATATATGTACTCTTCAAATAGCTAATGATGGTGGATAAAAACACACTCCAAATATTTTCTCTTCCAGATCATGACATTAAAGGTGCCTTTTGTCATGTTAAGTATATTTAATGTCAAGCAAATAGTGAAAGAGATCAATGGAATAGGAAAGGCAATGATAGAGAAAACTTCCATAATTGACAAGCCAAGAAAAACAGTTTAGAATTGAAAAGGAGAAGGAAAGCATTAAGTTGTTTAGAAAACAAGACAAAAATCCTAAATCTGAAAGTAAACCAGAGAAAGCAGAATTCTGAAGACACATCAGTATACCTAAAAGAACACAGAATCTGAAGAAGAGGGAAACTTATACTCTACAATAATAGAATGAGACTGCAAGTCTGAATTCAAGTTTTCCAGGCTCTTCACAACTAGCTTTCAAAGAAATGATGTCTACCTCATAAAATGCCAGAAGACTGAAGTTCAGTCCCCTGAAGACAATACTTGGGAAATCTCTGAGCCAGGGGATACCAAACATTAACATAGATGGCCAAGATACTTTACTGAAAAGAATTGCCTTAAGTACAGGCTTAAGTGCACAATGCTGCATTGTGAGCATTTCCTCCTCCAAATCTGCCGTACAATATTACAGTTAATGTTAAACCTTTTAAAATTAGGTGGACCAGATCTCTGGGGACACTAACAGAGCCAAAAGAGAAAACATAAGCATATGATGGCAGCTGTCTCCAGAAAATGAATCCTTGCCCACCTATGTTTGCAATTCATTGTGTTATTGTGAACCCCATTTATACATATGTTCCATGTTGTAGTAATTATTTAAAAACCATCCACTGGTCAGCTGAATATCTATGCTGCAGTGGTTCTACCTAACTCAGATGCCATGTTTCTCAGCTGGAGGCCACGTGCACACCGCAGCTAGAACTGGCCAGCCAGAAACACCAGCCCTGCCACCCCCAAGATGCCAGCGTGGGAGATGGCTCTGCCAATCTCCCATGCTGTCTCTGCAAGGCTCAGCATTGCCCAGACCATCCCACCATTCATGCAGGCCTAGTAGGAAAGTGAGACTCTAATGCTTAAATTATCTAAAAGCTTATATGTTTGGTAATGATCAGTAACAAGATGCCCATACAATCAGAAGTGTAACCCAATGCCCAACCTAGATATACCAACTACCTTTGACTGCTACAGATGTGTCAACATCTGCCTCCATCTCTCCTACATCTCTAGTTCTCCTCTCCTGTCTCCTAGCTCCTCCTCTTCCTTCTCCTCTTGCTTTCCTTACTCCTCCTCTTCCTCTCCTTACTCTTCCCACCTTAGCTCTTCCTACAGTTCCATGATCTTATTTGAACTTCATAAAGGTAGGTTTGAATGAGACTTAAACATGTTTTTATAATTATTCAGATTAATGCCCATAGACATATGTATACTACCATCATAATATGGTTATCACCATGGCTACTATTATATTACGTCAAGTTGATAACTCAAGTTCTTGGAAACTACAGATCTGTATTTCCAACCCTACATATTTTCTCTGTATATGATATGCGTGACTGGAATAATAGTACATTTACTCCTTGGGGTCTAATTTTCCTTGTTAGCATAGTGACAGTCACATACATTCATGTTATATATTTTAGTGGCTCTTGTAAATCATTTTTTCATTAAATAATTTATGAAATTTAGATTGTATACATCTGTATATATTTTGATTATTCTAGACTAATAATATATGTCTTAGTATGTATGTTTCCAATTCTTGTAGGTTATACTACTAATATATTATATGGTGTTTAATTGTATAAGAAGCTGTCAAACTATTTCCCAAAGGAATGTAGAGATATGATAAGTTAAAAATTATGAAAAAAAGCATTGCATGATGTAGGTGTGCTTGTATATAAAAACTGGTCACATTGCCAGGAAGTTTCACCAAAACCTAGCCTGTATAGTAACAGATTCACAATATGTACATATATTTCACATTTTTTAGTGGTCATGGATAGGGAATTCTTTCCTTTGGATTCTGGCCAGTACTGAGTATTGACCTTTAAATGTCAAAGAAAAAAAATCCAACAAGTATGGAAAGTTTCATAACTCTGTGCTCACACTATTTTGTTGATAATGATGTACACATTATCAGAATATCAATACTATTAGATTGTGTTATTTGGTAAAAGAAGGTGCTGTTTCAATTTCAGTTTCTTGTTAGTGTCCATTAGATCACTCATTTTTACACATGTTACAACCTCATATATAAACTAAATTTTTGAATTCTCAATGAAGTTTACATTTGCATTTTTTTCAATAATTTCTAAGAATGTTGCACACTTTTATAGATATTTGCTTGTTTGTTTTTTCATTTAGTTCTTTCATATTTTGGGGTTTGATTCTTTTTTTTTTTTTTGGTTTTTCGAGACAGGGTTTCTCTGTGTAGCCCTGGCTGTCCTGGAACTCACTCTGTAGACCAGGCTGGCCTCGAACTCAGAAATCCACCTGCCTCTGCCTCCCAAGTGCTGGGATTAAAGGCGTGCGCCACCACCGCCCGGCATGGGGTTTGATTCTTTTCTCTATTTTTGTTCAATTTGGATGGTTTCCATGTTTTTTCTTCTACATCATAGATTGCATCTTCAACTTTTTAAAGTTGAACATCTTTTCATAATGGTTTTCATTTGTCACATCATGATTTGGGGTTCTAACATTCTCTATAGACATTTTACTAAGTTTATCTGTCTGCTAAAATTCTTCAGTATTGTTTCTTCTAGCATCATTTATCACCTCAATTACTGTATCAAAGTCTAATTATCTAATCATCTAATTACAAGTCTCTGTGTTAACATCCATCTATTGGAAGAAAAAGTTTCTCTGATGACAGCTGAGAGTTGCACTGACATAGCAAATTTCATTAGGAGTCCTTTTATTGCTATGTTCCCTTAACAGAATAACAATGGTGGACATCCCCTGAGGCCCATTGCTTATCTTGTCTCAAGTGCTTCACCACTTTATCAGTATCAGATATGAGTTCCATCTCATGAAGTAAGCCTTAAATTAAAATTAAAAATAAAAAAAGAGGTTGGTTTGACATGACAATTTACAGAGAGTGAAAGACTTTGGAACACTTAGTTCTAAGTGGAATTTTTTTTATCAAATCTTTCCCCTCAGAGACCAAGGATCAACAATTCTTAACCTGTTGGTCCTGACCCCTTTGAATAACATATCAGATAATCTGCATATCAGATTTTTATATTATGATTCATAACATTACCAAAATTACAGTTATGAAGTACCAACGAAATAAATGTATTGTTGTGGTCATTACAACTCAAGGAACTGTATTAAAGGGTCACAGCATTAGGAAGGCTGAGAACCATCAATCCATGTGGAAGAGGAGGCAGCAAGATGAGAGGTGACTCATGCAAGTAGTGTCTTCCAGTCACAAGGGGAGACACTGTAAGATTCAAATGTAAGAAAAATGTAAGACTTTCAGGTCTCTGTCTGAACTTAGGATTCAGGTCTTGGTTTAAATTTTGAATTCACTGTCCTGGGGTGCATTCCAGGAGGAGTACATTCCTTAGTTAAAGGACACTTGCTGGATTAACATTCAGAGGATGAAGGGAGAGGCTGATTAACATTCCTCAGACCACAGGGGAGGGAACCCACCTGTGGGTTAGGAGAGCCCAGAGCACTTAGATACATTCCAGGAATCAGGAAGCTGAGCTCTTAGCATAATAAACCTGGGCAAACAGAGGACACTCCTTGTCATAATCTGAGTCATCTAGTGACCAAATCCGAAAAGATCAGACCTTGTTGTTTACCCTCGTGAACTGTACTGTACCCATAAATACTGTACCCAGCTCTTTTTTGGGGTTCTCTTGCCTGCATGCGAGAGAGTCCTAGTGCACTAGTTTCATTAAACTGAACCTCATGTGATTGCAGCGAGTCCTGTCCGTGTACATTTCTCTGAGAGCACGTCCTCTGTGTTGGATCTTACAGTCCAAGAATACACGTATAGAAACTCACAGAGACTGTAGCAGCACTCATAAAGCCTATAACCTAAACAGGTTTAAGCCAGATGAAGTCCTAGTAACTGAAAAGGGCAAATAGGCATGTGGTCTTACTCTTAACCAAGGAGTTTTTGCAACTGATACTTACCAAATAAGGGAAAATTGCTTTTATCCAATATAGTATCGGGGGTCCTTTCATTTTCTTGTGCTTTGAAATTTTTATCTTCTTGACATGTGTTTGTTTTTTATTTTATTCTTTGTTTATTATTCTTGCTTGGTTTGCATTATTTCTATAGGTGTGTGTGTGTGTGTGTGTGTGTGTGTGTATGTGTGTGTGTGTAGAAATGGAAAGGAAGAAGAAGAAAAGGGAGGAAGAAGGAAGGAGGGCTCAAGGGAGGGAGAAAGAGGTACAGAGAGAGAGGAAGGGGAGAAGGAGAAGTAGCATGAGGAGGTAGAGGAGGAAGAGTAGAAGGAGGAGTAGGAGGAGGAAGGAATAAAGTTGAAGTTGAACAGGTAACGGGGCAAGAGGGTATCTGGGAGGAATGGGAAGTTAGAAATTTTGATCAGATATGTTGAGACTCACTTTTGTTATCTACTTTTAAGTTTTCTATTACGTTTTTATTCATTAAAGTAGCATATTACACTCTTAAGCTTTTGCTTTTTAAAAAAATCTCACAATCTGCTTTGAATGACAAATAATATGACATTTTTAAAAAGTAAATGCTAAAGTGTGAGAAAACTCTTCTAAATAAGGTTGAAGTCCACCATTACCAGATAGCCTCTGGACTCAAAGCACTATGAGAGACTCATTTTATTAACAGGGCTTCTCGTTCTCTTATCTTCTCTGGGGAATTCTAAACCACCACAAATGCCACTAACTGAAGAATATCACTTAGCCTCAGTTAGACTACAGGATCAATTTTCTTTCTCCTAATAAAATCTGTTTAGCCAGCACCTGAGATCCATGAAATACTTTCCCATGCTAATGAGGCATTGTATGTGCCCTAATCCCCCGGCCAATGACCTTTACCCATCTTGGATATTCTTACCCTCAGTTATCAAAACTTTATAGTGGGTCCCAGGGGAGGTGTGGTCACTCATCTTAGGTACTCAAAGAACTTCTGATCCACTACACTGTATACCAAGCAATCCCCTCGGTGACTCTGCTCCCTTGTCCCCTGTCCCCTGTTAGCCAGACAATCCACAAGAGTGGGGAGACACTTGATAAAGAAAATATTTATCCCCCAAAATATACTCTTTTGGTTTGTTTGTATGCATGTTTATGTTATTAGTACAAGGGAGGAGGTCAGTGTTCACTCTCTGAAGTTCAGCTACAGTTGGGTTTTAATATACAATAGTTTTAGTGTTTTTAAATTTCTCCATTTAGTAGTTATTATTTCTTTGTAGATGTAGAATATGAGGCTTTAGAAGGATTTATTAATATTCCTACTATTCTCTCAATGGCCCTTCCTAGATGTGGAACTTGCTAGAGATGGAAAGATCTTTCTCCTTGTACCTGTCCTATAGCAAAGGAATTCATTTTCTTCTTGACCATTTCAAAGTTTTTCATTTGTCCTTATCAAAGTTGGTATTGTCTGCCAAGCCTACCTATTTACAAGGTCTATGACTAATCAGGCTGGTAAATTTCCATAAAAGCTGCCTGTTTACAATAGCTTATAGCCATCTGTTCAATGTTTTTCCACAGAAACCCAAGTCTTGGTGTTAGTATACATGTATGACAGGCCTATTGCTGATTTTAGGCCTATGGCTGATTTTAGGCCTTCAGTGTGTAAGTAGGGCTGCCCCTGACATCTCCTCCCTTCTCTAAGTATAGAAGGGTTGTGGTGACTCTAATCTTGCTAAGGTGGGGATAGAGGCCTGACCTCCAGTAATTGAAGGGGACCTTGTAATGGCTCCGGTCTGTCTGTCGTTGTCCAGTGAGGCATGAGGGCCATACTCATCCCGATGTCTTTTTCTTGGAGAGGGAATACTTTTGACATCAAAATTTTTCTTTTCTCTTTCACTTTTAGGAAGACTGTATGCCTGTAATACAGTAGTTTTCACAAAATTATGTTGCTTACAGTGGTGATGAAAGTCTCCATTAAAACAGTGTAGGTAGGATCTTGAATCTACACAGGCTTAAATTTGATATCTTTGCCCTCTCAAGCAGTAGCAGAACCCTTTGTTCTTGCATATTGGTCAGCAGCTATCGAGGATATAGTGTATGTAAGCAAGTTTTCTGATCTACTCTACTGTAATTCGAGTTTATTCATGTAAAAGTTTTTAAAACCATCAGCATAAATTTTCTGATTTTTACTTACAGTAAATTTTAAAAATGATCACTAGTGTGGTTAAAATAATATGAGAGAAATTCCTAGTATCTGTGTTTCCACAGCATGTAAATTATCCTCAATTTTAAAATGGTGTACTCATTAACGTACTTGTTCCCTCAAAAAGCTTATGGAGTGTGATTTTTATAAACAATTAGTCCAATGAAGAGGTTCCAAATCAGCCAACAATGCAATGTTTTCAAACACAAGTCTAATGAAAAAATCTCCAATAATTTCATTGACAGAAATTCTGGTGGAATCAGAGCTTGCATCATACAGTGAGGTTAAATTTATAGTGCCAATGAATAAATAAAATTCCAGGTTGATAAGAGATTATCATAAATGGAAAAGACACTACAGTAGGTGCCAGTTGGCAAGTGCTACATGATTTGGCAGTCTCTTTTGATGCCAGAGCTTGAATCAACATCCTCAGAGAGCTATCCTCTCATCCATAGAGGTGTTCTATGTACAATAAGGTTGGTTAATTTTTCATAATAAAACTGAACATCTCTGAATATTGGCCTATTTACTTTAATGACATATTTTATCACATCTTATGCATTTGCATATATTTATTGACTAGTTCATAGTGACTGAGATATAATTTATATATAATTCCTATTTTATGCAGTTTAGTCAAGCTTAAAAATATATGTAATAATAAACTAAAGTAGAGAAAACAATACCTTATAACAAACATTCAAACTACAATTACACCTTAGACTAACCATAATACGGAACAGCTATTCAATTATAGTAAACATCAGTATTATACCATACAGGATTAATAATTACCTGAACTAATCAATTACATGAGAGATATTGACATGTAAATACAGCATTTGAAAAGAAATAATTGAATATGTTAAAAGAAAATTAAATTAATTCCAAGCCTTTATCTTGGCTGTTCCATAGGATTGCTAGTTAAATTAGGAAATATAAAGAAATGTTAAGTTCACTGCTTTGTAGGAAGATTAAAGGAGATGTTCAATGATTTGTTTTTATCCTGAATATGAGAAGTTGCAGTGGAATTCCAGGTTTCAGAGGCACAGTAAATATAGAAGTCAGTGGGGCCACCATAAGAATCGAATATCTTCTAGATTAGAAGCAATCGTGGTGGAGTATTGGGTGACAATAAAAGAATCATAATACAAGAGTGCAGATGAAGATGGAATATTTAGCTCAATATTCCATCAAACGTAACATGAAATACTTAATTCTTAATTCGAATTTTTCCCTTTTTTATTTATGATTGCATAGCTCCCATCTGTTATTTCAGTATGCAGTAGTCACTGGTGCTCTGAATCTAACCTGCTTTGTATCTAAACATGTTCATTTACAGTTGCTTCCTTATTCTTAGTAGGAAGGACTACTTAGGGCTTCCAACAAAGGCTGCTATTTCATGCATATGTGTATTATATTATATATATTTTAAAGAAAACCTTACAACTACATTTTGGTAATGTCAATCCGTTTTATTGTGTATGCATTAAAAGTAAAAATGAAATTTGAAACTTTATAATTTACCATAAAGGATAGCTGTGGGTTCTATTTTCTTTAATAAGATGATAATAAGTACACTTGGCACTAAAGCTGATGTGCAGATGCTGAATAAAGACCTCCTGCTGTTCAACAAAAAGGACTATCTAGAGAAGCAGTTCTTTTTGTAAACAAACAAACTAACCAACCAACAAGCAAACTGTGTCATTAGCAGCCTCTGAAAGGTGATGATATGTGCATAGTGCTGATAACAATACCTCTTGAGTAGAGGAAATCAAGTTACATCTGTGACTGGCATTTTACTGCATTTTCACAAAGTTACAAAGTCCATGTGGCTTAATAAACATGCTCAAATACTATGATATCATAATATTTCCAGAAACATTAAGATAACAAGTACCAAGATTATTTGCTTATTAGACCATATAATTTAATTGAGCCACCATTACATAAGGCAAATTTCTTACTGGAAAATATAAGATTTCCTACTCTTTATCAGAACATATTATTTTCAATATATATTCAAAGTGTACTTTAAAACATCCAGAATTATTTTTCTCAGGCAAAATTACAAACTCAATAAAAAGCTCATATAAAATCCTTAATTTGAAATACTATTCTTTATCAATGGATAGTTTCTATAGCCACTCTCAAGTAATTGTGAACATTTTGATCAAAGTTACTAGATTATAATCAATATTTAATTAGGAGTTATTATTTTCTTTCAACATACAGATTATTAATTTACCAAGTGATTAGAGAAGCCAAGTTCATAAGAAGCATGTCAGTAGAATCTCTATGATGAGCCATTGTGCAGCACACCTGAGGCTTCCTATATTAGAAAGCTAAAATGATTTCAGGGTTCTATGGATTTTTGTGCTTACAGGGGACAAAAGGTGGATGGAGTTTTACAGAGGTCCATCAAACACTGACAGAGGAGCTCCATTCTCACAGTGTTCTGAAGGGTAGGTTATTGAAAACTCATATTAACAAGCTGGGGTTTGGGCATGAGGATGTCATATGTAATGTCAGCACTGAGAAAGCTGAGGTAGGAGAATTCACAAATTCCAGGCTAACCTTTGTCACAGTGGAGTTAATCTGTGATGAAGAAAATCTGTCTTCAAAACTAAATGAACAAACACAGCAGTGACACAGCAACAAAACATGCAAGAAAAGAGAAGGAAGAATTAATGTACCAAATACACTGAGTGATTCATACCAAAGTGTACAACTCGTAAAAATTTTTATTAGGCTATTTGTTGTTTGAATTAAATTTGAATCAATGGATAAAGAATCTGTCCAATACAATATTGATTGTGTCTTATTCTAAAGCATATCATTAGTATATAAAAAAAGAAGCCAGGACACAAGATTTTTTTCTCTTAAATCCAGTTTCTATATCACAGGCATATCTGTAGTGCATTCCCACATACTCTTTACTAGCTGTCTCATTGAGTTAATCAGTTAAAGACTAATTTACCCCAAATTCAAAGCTATTTTAACATTATGATTAATGATTTTATAACACTCCTACCATAGGCACACAGAATTATTGCTTTAATAGTGCCTTCTCACAATTTAGTACTCGTTTTGAAGTAGGATTCTGTAAGTTTTTACTTTTCTGCTCATTCATCCTAAGTTTGAGGGAAACAGCCTGTTTGATACAAGTTTTCCTATTAGCATGGCTTTCACTGTGCTTTGTGTAAAATCAAGTAAAACAGTGGGAAATTCAAAGACTACAAAAAACTTTTTTTTTTCACCAGCTGCTCATGTCTGACTAGGGAGATTGCAATTAGAAAGCATTTCGAACTAGCTAGTCCCACAAGAATGCAGGATGATAAAGAAAATTGTGGACTACAAAGGAGCCAACATCTGCATAATTTTAGCACATACATAAACAATAGGACTGCAGTTTTTTGTTTGTGAATACAGAAAAGACAGAGGGTCTACTCAGATGATATGAGCTGCTGAGTTCTGAGAAGTGACAATGCTTGCTCTGTGCTCACATACACTGCATGAAGTTTATATCTATTTCTACAGAGTTTTCCTCACTTTCTAATAAACCATGAACACTTTGTGCCCTTTTTATTAAGTTTTTCAAATAATGTAAAAGGATATACTATAAAACTTCTCAAAGTTTAATTAAAATGCTTCAACAGACTTTATTAATATTTTATACCCTGGCTCTGGTAAAGTTTCCGAGTACACTAAAAAATCAAACAAGGATAAACATAATTACTAAACTATAATTATCATATGTTTTATAATAAAGCAGTTCACTCTAGTGTAGTGCACGAGATACTTTGGATTAAAGCATTAGGCTAATATCTAGGCTAATATGTGTATTGAAAAGATTACAGGTAGTTTTCCTTCATGCACTGTACATAAAGAAATCCTCTATATACATTAAGAAGTGAAACAGCAGCAAGTAATAGTATATCTCTAGAATAGTCAATTCTCTTTCATGGCCCTGATTCTTTGTATCTCCCTATACTCACATCATTTTCTGTAGTGACTTTCAGGATTTCTGACAAACACCTTCTTCCATACCTCCAAGCTATTGTAAATCTGGATTAGTGTTGCAGCTTGCTTTTCTCTGTTGGGTGTCAATATACAGTATGTTAGCAAATGCAAAGTAAAAAAGAAGCTTGGGAATTTGTTGTACCTTTCCCTTTATTAATTTTCTTCTTCCAAACAATTTGCCTCAGCTAGTCTCTGAGGAAACAAAGGAAATGAAAACAAAGGCAACTGAGGGCATCATTTATAAATCTCTAGTTTCATGAGTAACACCAGGCAAGGTCAATAGAACTGCCTAGGTGACCTACTGCTGACCAGTGAAGCATGAGTAAGAACAGAAAGGTCAGCAGAGCCAATCCCAATTCAGCTGAATTCTGTAAACTCCTGAGCCAAATAAAAATGTACTTTGTTATACCATTGACACAGCTCAATTCCCTGATATTCAATATTCTTATGGCAATGATATGCTGACCCAGTGCACCAAGAGGTAAACTATAATGAATATTCAGTTGTTTTCAAATGGTATGTGATTTTAAGTGGAGAGGAGACAGTGTGTGTAGCTGACAACAGTGAGTTAACCTTTCACTAAATGTGCAATTCTCTTCAGTGCACTTTTTGAATGTGCGATTTTTTCACCAATGAAGAATTTTAAGAAGCAAGGCAGGATTCATGAGCACTTATGATGAAGTGTTAATCCAACTGAGTTATGAACTAGTCAGTTATTTGTTCCAGGAATAGCACTGAGGGGATTTCCAAGAGATACTGGCTTTTGAAACAGCGAATTACACAAAGAAGATCTGTGCTCACCTAAGCAGGTCACAGGACTGAAGACATGAGTAAAATCTAAAAAGGAGAAAAATCAGCCAAATTATTCTTTTATTTAGATCTGACTACTATTCTCCTCCCATCCATAGACATAAGGATCATAAGGATTCAGTGCCTGATTTTTTTTTTTTTTTTTTTTTTTTTAGTTTGGAACTTTAGCCAACAACAACCCAATACTCTCAATATTTATCAGGGGTTTAAATGTGGAATAAACTACATGATAGCTTCCATGGTTCTCTGTCCCAAAGATGCTACATTGTAGGGATTATTAACATCCATAAGTACATGAGTCAGTTCCCAGAATTCATGCCTTCTTGTCTATATATGATTGTATCAAACAATACTCTCATGGATCTAGAATAATATGGTACCCAAAGCAATTCATTGGAACAACTATATGGACACATCTTATATTGTGAGTTTGTGTGTGTGTGTGTGTGTGTGTGTGTATTTATGTATGTGTTTGTATACCCATTAATTTTTGCCAACAGCCACTAGAATCATCCAGGCTTACTTCAAGGGAATTTCATGTAAGAGAACACTAAAGAAAATTGGTACCAGGCAAGTTATTAAAGATTACAGAAATAAGTGAGAGATATTAAATTCAAATCTGGCAAAACAAAATGTGGGAACATTTTTTAAAGTGTTGTATAAATGAGCAGAGAGAACCTTAGGGCATTAGTTTGAAGCTAGTAGATGTCACATCCAATTGATAGTAGTAGAGTCAGCCTCTTGCCTTCCTCCAGAAAAGCAGGGGTCTTTATGATTCAATTGAAAGAAAACACTCTCAACGTCAACAATAAAGACATACATAAGTGTGTAAAACTGGCAAAAGTCTATGAGAAGGTTTGGCTCTAAAAGGAGCAGCAAAAAATATTCAATATTTAATATTGTAAAGCAAATTCTGTAAGAAAACTGAGTTCATGAGCTAACAGGAAGAAACACATTAGAGACTTTGTAAGGCTAAGAGAAATGATAAAGATGCCTTGGTTAGAATGGGAAGAAAATAATGGAAAGGGAGGAACTAAAGTATCATGTACAGTAATCTTATTATTTCCTTTCAAAGGGGTTGTATTATTCAAGGTATTCCTTCTTGTCCCTTATAATTGACTGCATTCTTCACATAGAATGACTTGCCTGATCATTCAACATTCATGCAAAATAAAAATACCATCAGCACATTTTTATGTGTCAAAGAAATTACACTGTATTGAATCTGCCCTTACCTTTGATTCTTGTTATGTTCTATAAAAGCACTATAAACATATGAGTTAGAGAAAATGTAACCATTGCTCCTAGGAGAAATATAAGAATATGAGCCTGTACTCAGAATATTTATGTCAGGTAATCCATACATAGTCTTGTTTATGGGCATGAGTTTAAACTTGTCCTATTGAATAGTGTTGATTCAATAACATCAAAGTGATGGTACATAATACTTCATATTTTCTTTTATTCTTTATGTTGGAAAAACTAAAAATTACCTCATAAAATGTTGCCTGATAAAGAATTCTGATGTTGCTGCAAATAAATTAAATATTGGAGATTTTATAGAAAAATCTAGAAATTGAGGAAGAAGAATATCCCTATTTTCTGTAATAATAAGATACATATTTGTAATTTTGCTATAATAATCAGATATATTAGTTTTAGTACAGAAAACTATAGATATATAATCCAATAAAATTACTGTAAAACATATTTGGCAGTAAGTATCAATGCAACATATATTCTTAGCCTAATATGTCTTAAAATTTTCTGAATTCTTATATATGTTATGCTGGTTACCTTTGTTAATTTAATACAAATTAGAGTTACTTGAGAGGGGAGTACAGAAATTGAGTAATTGTCTGCAGAATATATGCCTATGGGAACAGAGCATTTTCTTGACTAATATTTGATATAGAAGGACCCAGTATCACCCAGGAACAGGCTTGTATATAAAAGCAATGTGAAGAAGCCAGTGGGCAGCATATATCCATTGTCTGTGCTTGACTATATGCCTCCAGGTACATGCTTTACTTTCCATTCATGATATACTGTCACAAGGTTAAGATGAAATAAATTCTTTCTTCACTAAGTTGCTTTCTGGTCAGGGGGTTTATAATAGCAACAGAAAGAAAATTATGATGTATGTATACAATACATCTTGACCATATATACTCCTTAGTACTTCCTTCCAACAGTCCCTATTACCTCTCTCCAATCAGATCTTCCTGCAAATTTACAACTTCCTTCTGTAATTTATTGCTCAAAATATTACCACCCAAGCTTTCAAGCTATAATTCAGAGCTAGAGTAATAAAACCAGCATGTTGTTGGCATAAAAACAGACACACTGATCAATAGAATAGAATTGAGGACTCAAGCTCACACTTCTAAAGCCACCTTATTTTGGCAAAGTGCCCAATAATGGTTGTTGGAGAAAGTACAGCATTTTCAACAAATGATGCTAGATAAAACATATTGTTATTTGTGAAAGAATTAAACTATAGCCGTATCTCTTACCCCACATAAAACATGACTCCAAATGGACAAAGGACCTCAATACGTTTACTTCAAATAGTATGATTATGAACAGTTATAAATAGGTTTTATTCTAGATTTATATTATCATCAAAATTATATAAATACATATCATCAAAAATATATTTTCCTAGATCTGGGTAATTTATTTCTCTCTTCAAGATGATGTACAATTACTAGCACAGTTTTGGTCATGGAGATATGCCATTGTCAAAAATAATACTGTTATTTAAATACATAGAACATCAGGCTAGACACACATTAAATTAAGTAAGTTTATTTCTCTTCTAAATTATACTTGTTGCATGACATCTGACATAGTAGCATATACCTGTAGTCTTAGTTCTCAAATGTTCACAGAAAGTGATTTATATAGCTTTAAATTTTAGACCAGCCTAGATTACATCATGAATGGCAGTTCCAGAAAGGCTACATAGATAAAAGAAGGAAATAGTGAGAAAGGGAGGGAAGGATGGAAGAAAGAATAAAAGGAAGAGAAAAATTGTAAAGAAAATTGTAAAGATGACTTAAACAAAAGTATTTCCTGTAACCTATAAAAATAAAATCAGATAATGCTTTTTATCCCTCAGTGTCGAAGAGACTAAACATCTATCATTCAACATTATCCACTGTAGAGGTGGTATTTCTCCTGAAATAGAGACAAACTACCTGATCCTAACAACATAAAGGAAGAACAGTTTATTTGGCTCACTGTGTCAGAAAATGCATTCTATCAAAGATAGGAAGACATGCTGGGTAGGAGAGCTACATCTGTAGTAAGGGGGCTTGTGAAGCAGCGGTTCACATCTTATTGGATCTGTGGGCAAGGGGCACAGAACTAGAAGCAGGGCCAGACAATAACCCTAAGAACTTGAAACAAGAGCCTGTGTTCACTAACAAGATACTATTTACCAAACTTTTCACAATTTCTTAAATCAGCTCCTGAGCTGGAGCACAAGTAGTCAAATACATGCATTTGTGGATGATATTTCATATCAACTATATGTACATCAAGTAATATTTATGGTAGCAATGATATGATCAAATAGCAAAAGGATAAGTGTTTCCATTTTTCAAGATTCATCATACACAATACAAATTAAGAGATAAATTTTTAAAAAATCAGTAGTGATTAAAAACATATAACCTTAAGCATGACATGTATTTAGCACTTCAATTAACACATCAAAAAAGGGAAGCAAGGTTTTCCAAGCTATGACCTGTAAACTTGTTCTGAGAAAAATAATTGGAAAACATAATTTATAATGGGTCTGGCATGAAAGCATACCCCTTTAGTATTGTTCAAACAGAAAAGAGTATAAGATAATCAGGTTTTACTTTGATGATCTAAATATATATGGTAGAAAAAAATCGACAAACCTAAGATTTGATGAACTTTAGTGTCTTTAAATGACCATGATAGAGAACACATGAAATTTCAAATAAAAGAAATATGGAAACTATGAGGAATATTTCACAATAGCAAACAGATTTACAAATCAATAGTTATAAATTGGTTGAAAAATGCTAACATCTAACTCGTACTGGAGCAGAGCTAGCACTCCAGACCACCTCCCACACACAGAGACAGCTTCAACCCCAGGAGGTTCATCAAACCAGGTTTACAGGCTCATAGGAAGAACAGGATCCAGTCAGAGACAGCAAGAACAGTTAACACCTGAGATAACCAGGTGGCAAGATGCAAACACAAGAACATATGCAGCACAAAGCAATGCTACTTGGTGCTATCTGAACCCAGTTTTCCCACCACACCAAGTCCAGCATACCATAACACTACCAAAAAGCAAGACTCCACCCTAAATTCCCATCTCATGAAGGTGATAGAGATCCTCAAGGAGTACATAAGTAACTCCCTTAAAGAACACAGGGGAACACAGATAAACAGACAGAAGTCCTTAAAGAGGAAAAACATAAATCCCTTAAAGAAATACACGAAGATACAGTCAAACAGGTGAAGGAATTGAACAAAACTTTCCAAGGATCTAAAAATGAAAATAGAAACAATAAAGAAATTACAAAGGGATGCATCCCTGGAGATGGAAAACCTAGGAAAGAGAACAGGATTTGCCAAATTCAAACATCACCAACCAAATATAAGAGATAAAAAAGAGAATCTCAGGAGTACAATATACCATAGACAACATTGACATAATAGTCAAAGAAAATACAAAGTGCAAAAAGCTCCTAACCCAAAACATCCAGAAAATTCAGGGCACAATGGAAAGACCAAATCTAAGAATAAAAAGAATAGAATAGAGAGATGATTCCCAATGCAAAGGACAGGAAATATCCTCAACAAAATCATAGAAGAAAACTTCAATAACCTAAAGAAATTGAAGGTCATAAAGATACAAGAAGCCTACAGTACACCAAATAGATTGGACCAGAAAAGAAATTCTTCCCATCACATAATAATCAAAACGCTAAACGCACAGAACAAAGAACAAATATTAAAAAGTGGTAAGGAGAAAAGGCCAAGTAACATATAAAAGCAGACCTATCAGAACACAAAAGACTTCTCAACAGAGACTATAAAGGCCAAAAGATCTTAGACAGGTGTCATACATACCCTAAGAGAACACAAATGTCAGTCCCAGTTACTATACCCAGCAAAATTCTCAATTACCATAGATGGGCAAACCAAGATATTAGATTTCAAAATCAAATTTAAACAAGATCTTCCCATTAATCAAGCCATACAGAGCATAATAGATGTAAAATCCGACATAAATAGGGAAACTGCACATTTGAAAAATGAAAAAAATTAATCATCTTACAACAAACCCAAAAGAAGAGAACCACACAAACATAATACCAACACTAACAACAAAAATAACAGGAAGCCACAATCACTGGTCCCTAATATTTCTTAACATCAATGGACTCAATTCCCCAATAAAAAGACATAGGCTAACAGACTGGATACATAAACAGGACCCAGCATTTTGTTGTATACAGGAAACACACCTCAGTGACAAAGACAGACACTACCTCAGACTAAAGGGCTGAAAAAAAAAATTCAAGCAAGTGGTCCCAAGAAACAAGCTGGAGTATCCATTCCACTATCTAATAAAATAGACTTTCAACCAAAAGTTATCAAAAGACATGGGAAGGACAGTTCATACAAATCAAAGGAAAAATGAAGCAAGATGAACATTCAATTCTGAATATCCATACCACAAATGCAAGGGTATCCATATTTGTAAAAGAAATGTTACTAAAGCTCAAAATACACATTGATCCTCACACAATAATAGTGGAAGACTTCAACACCCTACTCTCACCACTGGACAGATTATGGAACTAGAAACTAAATAGAGACACAGTGAAACTAAGAGAATTTGTGAACCAAATAGATTTAACAAATATCTAACAGAACATTTCTCCATCCACCCCCCACAAAAAAAAACAAAAAAAAACAAACAGAATATATTTTCTTCTCAGCATCTCATGGAACCTTCTGCAAAATTGATGATATAGTCAGACATAAAACAATCCTCAACTGTTACAAGATTAAAATAATTCCATACATTTTAGCAGATTACCATGAAATATGGCTGCTCTTCAATAACAACAAAAACAACAGAAACTGCACATATTCATGGAAACTGAATAACTCTCTATTTAATGATAACTTGGTCAGGGAATAAATAAGAAAAGAAATTAAAGACTTTCCAAAATTCAATGGAAATTAAGGCATAGCATACCCAAATTTATCGGACATAATGAAAGCAGTGCTAAGAGAAAAAATCATAGCATTGAGTACCTTCATAAAGAAATTTGAGAGATCCTATGATAGCAAGTTAACAGCACATCTGAAACACTCAAGAAAAGAAAGGAGAAAACATACACAAGAGGAGTAGATGGCAGGAAACAAACTCAGAGCTGAAAACAACCAATTAGAAATAAAGAGAACTATTCAAAGAAACAACAAAACTAAAAGCTGGCTCTTTGAGAAAATCAAAAAGATAGATAAACCCTTAGGCAAACTATCTAAAGTCAGAGAGACACTATCCAAATTAATAAAATCAGGACTGAAAATAGAGACAAAACAACAGAAACTGAAGAAATTCAAAAAAGTTATCAGATCCTACTATAAAAGTCTATACATAACAAAATTGGAAAATCTATATGAAAGTCATAATTTTATAGACAGATACAATATCCCAGTGTTAAACTATGACCAGATAAATTATCAAAACTGTCCCATAACCTCTAATAGAATTGAAGCAGTCATTAAAATTCTCCCAACCCAAAAGAAAGCACCCAAGACCAAATAGTTTTAGTATAGAATTCTATCAGATCTTTGAAGAGGACATAATACTAACACTTCTCAAACTATTCTACAAAATAGAAACATAAGGAATATTGCCTAATTCATCCTGTAAAGCCACAATTTCACTGATATCAAGCAACACAAAGACTCCATAAGAAAGAAAACTTCAGACCAATTTTGATTGTGAATATTAATCCAAAAAATATTCAATAAAATTTTGCACACTGAATCCAAGAACACATTAAAACAGTCATTCACCATGACCATGTAGGCTTCATCCAATGGATGCAGGGATGGTTCAATATACAAAAGTTTGTCATCATAATCCACTACACAAACAAACTCAAAAAAAAAATTCACAGGCTCATCTCCTTAGATGCTGAAAAACCCTTCCACAAAGCACAACATCCCTTCATGTTAAAAGTCTCAGAAAGATCAGGAATTCAAGGAGATAAACATACCTAAACATAATAAAAGCAATATACACAAACCAGTAGCCAACATCAAATGGAGAGAAACTTGAAGAAATTCCACTAAATTCAGGAACTAGACAAGGCTGTCCACTCTCTTCCTATTTATTCAATATACTTCTTAAAGTTCTAGCTAGAGCAATTAGGCAACAAAAGGATGTCAAAAGGATGGAAATCAGAAAGGAAGAAGTCAAGGTACCACTATTTGCAGGTAATATGATACTATACACAAGTGACCCCAAAAAATCTACCAGAGAACTCCTAAAGCTGATAAACAACTTCAGCAACATGGCTGGATATAAAATTAATTCAAAAAAATTAATAGTTTTTTTCTACACATAGGGTAAACTGGCTGAGAAAGAAATTAATGAAACAATTCTCTTCACAATAGTCACAAATAATATAAAATATCTTGGAGTAACTCTAACCAAGCAAGTTAATGATCTGTATGACAAGAACTTCAATTCTCTGATGAAAGAAATTGAAGAAAACCTCAGAAGATGGAAAGATCTCCCATGCTCATGGATCGGTAGGATTAACATAGTAAAAATGGCCATCTTACATAAAGCAGACTACAGATTCAATGCCATCCCATTACTAGAATGCCCCAGATCCCAGGGTCCCAAGAGGTTCCCAGGACCCAACAGGGAGGACATTAGCTAAAATACCCAACAAAGGGGAGAGAGAACCTGTAGAGACCATATGTAGTGAATAGGCATGGCCTCTGGTTGAAGAATGGGGCCACCTCAAAAATATTAATCCACAATTACTCCTGTGAAAAGGAAGTACAGGGACAAAACGTGGAACAGATACTAAAGGAATGGCCATTCAGAGACTGCGGCACCTAGGGGTTTATCCGCTCTACAGACACCAAACCCCTACACTATTCCTGGTACCAAGAAGTGCTTATTGACAGGAGCCTGATATAACTGCCCCATGAGAGGCTCTGCCAGAATCTAGCAAATACAGAGGGGTATGTACACAGCCAAACATCTGACTGAGTCTGGGGACCCCTATTGAGAAGTTAGGGCAAGGACTGTAGAAGCTGAAGGTGTTTGCAACCTCATAGGAAGAATAATCAATCAGACCCCCCAGAGCCCACAAACCAAAGAATACACATGGAGGGACCCATGGCTCCAGCTGGATATATAGTAGAGGATTACCATAGTGGGCATCACTGAGAGGGGAGCCCCTTGATCCTGTGGAGGCTCAATAACCCAGAGTAGGGGAATGCTAGGGGCAATAGTAGGTGGGAGGGTGGGTGAGCACCTTCATAGAGGCAGGAGGCATGGGGGAGGGGATAGGGGGCTTGTAGAGGGGAAACTGAGAAGGAGGAATAACATTTGTACTATAAATAAATAAAATAACCAATAAAAAATAAAATAATTCAACTCAATTATTCATAGAGATAGAAAGAGCAATTCTCAACTTGACCTGAAAAAAACACA
Source organism: Grammomys surdaster (assembly GCF_004785775.1). Classification (NCBI taxonomy): domain Eukaryota; kingdom Metazoa; phylum Chordata; class Mammalia; order Rodentia; family Muridae; genus Grammomys; species Grammomys surdaster. The sequence goes on along the minus strand of NW_021604565.1, from coordinate 1,600,852 downwards.
ACACAGATGATAGGGAAAACCATTCTCAACAATAACAGAACTTCTGGGGGATTCACCATCTCTGACCTCAAGCTGTACTACAGAGCAATAGTGATAAACAAACAAAAAAAAAAAACAAAACACGGTATTGGTACTGAGACAGATTGATAGATCAATGGAATAGAATTGAAGACCCAGAAATGAACCCACACAGTTATGGTCACTTGATCTTTCACAAAGAAGCTAAAACCATCCAGGGAGAAAAAAAGAAAGCATTTTCAACAAATGGTGCTGGTTCTACTGGCAGTTGACAGGTAGAAGAATGCAACTTGATCCATTTTTATCTCCTTTTACAAAGCTCAAGTCCAAGTGGATCAAGGACCTCCACATAAACCAGATACACTGAATCTAATAAATGAGAAACTGGGAAAGAGCCATTGGCACAGGGGAAAATTTCCTGAATAGATAGCCAATGGCATAGGCTCTAAGATCAAAAATTTACAAATGGGACCTCAGGAAAATGAAAAACTTTTGTAAGACAAAGAACACTGTCAGTTTCTAAAGGAATCAAACACCCTTAAATTTATGACCACAAAATTATTTGTCAGGATATATTTGGTTCATTAAGTAAAACTCCAGTATATTTCATAATGAGTATATTTAACAGTTTCTTGTTATACCACTATTGTGGTAAAGAACAATGGTCACATACAAAAGCATGCTGCTCAAGTCCCATTGATTGATTCACAAGGCATACATACATTCATAAAGCCATAAGACTTTAGGTGCTTCTGAGCCGTTTGAGATTCCTCTGGACATCTATCTTGTTTCTTCCTATACCTGAGCCTGCCCCTCCTTTCCCAACACCCCCTCTCACCAAGGAACCTCCTTCCCTCTACCTCCTGTGATTATTTTGTTACCCCTTCTAAGTGGGATTAAGTATCCACAATTTGCTCTTCCTTCTTGTTTAGCTTAATAAGGTCTGTGAGTTGTATTGTTGGTATTCTGAGATTTTGGGCTAATATCCACTTATCAATGAGTACACATCATGTATGCCCTTTTGAGTCTGGGTTAACCAGACCCTTCAGAGATCCCAGGGACTAAACCACACACCAAAGAACATACATGGCCAAGTCCATGACTCCTGCTGCATATCTAGCAGAGGAGTGCCTCATTTGGTATCAGTGGGAGGGGAGGCGCTTGGTGCTGTGGGATCTTGATGCCATAGAGAAAAGGGATGCTAGAGGGATGAGATGGGATTGGGGATACGTTTTTAGAGACAAAGGAGGAGATAGAGTGAGGGTTCATAGAAGAGAGATTGGAACATCTATATGCATAATTTAAAACTGTTTTGTTCTTAAAAAAACAGAGATAACATTTGAATGCTATTACTTTTTGTGTTACAAATTAGAAAATATTTATTAGATGACTCTTTACAGGAAAATTCTTTGAACCATGTATACTCAAGTGTACATGAGCATACTAAAAAATAGAAACAAGATTTGCATAATGATTATTTATAAATGAACATTTATCCAATTTACCTTAAGCCTTTCATAATTCTAAATATATAAGAAGAATGGTAGTAAACAGGTCAACAAAAGCAAGAGGAAGCTGATACTGCCTTAAGTATTTTTTTCTTTTCCAAAATGCATAAGAGTTTTCTGGAATTACTGATCTAAATGAAAAAGTAGAAGAAAAAAGAAAAAGAAAAAATCACCAAGAATAAATTTGAAATCTTTAATATCTCAGACCTATGCAACTTAAATTTCCTTTAGCCATCTCAATTGGTATAAGAGTCTAAGTAAATTTACTGTGTAAGTCAGTAGTAATAGAAGTCCAAAAGGTGTATGTAATGTGTTCCCAAATGTGAATAAAGGGCTAATTAATATGTAGGAGAGGTGATTGCTTACCTGATCATACACATAGGTCTGTAGTTACCTCAAGCGTACTTTTCTACTTATGCAGAAAACCTGGAGGCAGCATATCTATTTAGGAAGAACAAACACAAGATTTTGGAAAGGAAAATAAAGTGAATTACTCATTTGTCCAGAACATGTAAATAAATAAATGCTAGTGCCCTTATCTTACAGACACAGAGCTTATTTATTCATAATTTCTCTGATCTAAAAAAAATGAAGATGTTCCACTGGAGCTGAACATTTTTATGCCTACAGTGTAAAATTTCAACTTTCACAGGTGTTAATGAGAGAGATGTAACTGTATGGAAAAGACAACATGCACTGAATTATGTATAAAGTCAAATAACAAAGCAGCCCAAATAAACCAGGCTCCTCGGAAGATGTGATGAAGTATGGAATGTTTTCTTCATGACTCCTGATCGGCGCCTTGATTAATAGACCTGAGAGCTCAGTGAAGTTAACCAGCTCCCTTCCCAGGATGCATATATAAATTTCTAGGTACTTTGAGTGACTAATTTGTTCTTCTTCATATTAAATAGCTTTTGCTTTGTTATATCCAAATATTTCTTTGGAGACAAGCATCCATAGCAAATTAAAACAGATACATGGTATGCATTATGAGGAAGGAAGGAAAACATGTGCTTCTATAATTGTCAGCTTTATATTACCCACAACCCTATGAATAGTTAAACTAACATTCTCAACGCATTCTTATTTAATAAGGTAAAAATGATACAGGTTAGAGATCTCACAGCAATGCAGATTACTGCATATGGCACATTATTACCAGGCCATTAAAATGGTGTTTTAGAGCTTTGAGTTTCACATCACAGTTGTTACCAATACCTTTTTTATTGTTAGAGTCTTCTCTTTGACAAATAAATATAATAGATGATTTTAGTGGATTTGAGATTTTGAAGCAATTTGTACACTTAATTTTAGTTTTTGCACCTTTAGTCATTTTGACTCCAATTTGTATGAAGAATTGTTAAGCATTCAATTTCAATACCTAGAAATACAATGTTAAAATTATTTTAATGCTTTAGTCACTGAATGTCAAGTTGGATTATCGAATAGTTTTTCAAATTAGTGCATTTTTTCAATAGATAATTGCTTGTATTATAAAATTCCAATTACATTGCAAAATATTTATTTCAAAATTTATATTATTTGTGATAAACATAAGTAGTAGTACATGATAACTACATCCATTGATTCACAATTTCAGAAGTCTTCCAATTTATAACAATCATAATTTCTAACTTTTGTAAAATATTACGAGGTACATATTGAATCATTATTTTAAAAAGATACAATACTTATAAATCCTTTGTGAATATCTATGTATATGTGTATGTGCATGAATATAATGTTTATTCATAGGTATAGGTATATATGAGCTGTCCATACACAAAACCCAAATAATATATTACCTTTCATCCATTGAATGTTTTACATGTGGAGTCACTGTATAATAAGTAACACTCATTTCTCCTGAAATCAACTGATTTGCTCCCCCTAAGAGAAAAGTAATAAGGAGAGAGAACTTAACATTTTTTGGATAAGAATATGAAAGTGAAAACTTTGAGAGAATTTTCTCCACACAAGTTCAGAATTAGTATAAAATGAAGTAAAATCATAATAGTGGGCTGTACACTGTGTGTTTGTTTTATGTGCTAAGAGGGAAGGAAAATGCCACAAAAGAATCACAGCAGCCTGAGATGGAGGCACATCCAGTATTTCAAGTATAGAAACTGGGAGTGCACATTTCATTTCAAGAACATAGTAAAAGCACTAAAACCAATTCTCAAGAAACAAGCTTTGTAACAATTTCAGAGTATTTGTAAACAATTGCAGATAATTAACTTGTAAATTCAAATTTTCAGCAGAATTAAATTAAACATTTCACAGATGAACAACTGATCATTCTATGGGCAATCAGAAGATATGCATTATTTTAAACATGTTAACACCAACATTAATGTTATAACAATATTCATGAATGCCTACTTTGTGAAGAATGCATTTATAGGCTCCAATTCATTAAAGCAATATAAAATTTATTTTCATCAACCAAGTGTAATAGCACACACTGGAAGTCTTAGCATTTCCAGGACTGAGGAGGGGTATTGTATGCTCAAAGTAAGAATGGGTAACAAGTAGCAAGATCTTCTCTCAAAGGAACAAAAATTTATTTTCTCTAGTAGATAAGTTGTCTAAGAAAAAGGCATCCTTCCATGCTTTCTCAGTAGATTCTTTTGTTATAAATCTGTTATTTATTTTTCCTCACAACCTCAGAAAATTCTAACAGTTGTTGAGGAAATGTGAACTAAATTGTACAAAAAACCCTATTTAAGA